>NC_142409.1:627684-807684 GCF_059441095.1 Idiotropiscis lumnitzeri | reverse complement strand
GTCTGTGATTGTTGATGTCCATCTCGCTAGCCGTATTGAGCGGCAGCAAGTCACGGAAGTGAATGATGAAAGACAGACAGTGCCTTGACTGACATACTGCTTTGCCGTTGTCATTAATACACATTTTACAATAATATCCACTTGCATTGTTTTCTTAATTGTGTTTTTAAAACGTTTATTTTTTCTTCTAGTATGCATAATATCTACACATTCAGAATGTGGTATGTGATTGAGGAAAAAATGAGAGAGCGTGTGAGAGAGAACAGAAGCGCATAACCCATTTTTTCAGTTATTTTTTAGCACTGTAAATTTTTTTATTTTGTTTTTATTTAAACTGAATATAAAACGTTTTGTTCTGCACATTCAAATATGGTTTGTGGCTAAAAAATAAGAGAGTGAAAGTGAGAGCGTAATCTCGAGCGTGATACATAACAAAACTTGGAAATATCAGTGCTCAGCACCCTTGTTTTTCCAATATTTTTTGCACTGCAAATGAATATATTCTAATCTAGGTATGTTATGTTTTATTGTTGGGTGTTGCCATCAATGGCTTGTGGCAAATGCGTCATGTTGTACTTTGAGTGGTGAAATTTCCGACTTCATAAACGCAATACGCGGTTCGTGGTTGCAAGTTAGCACATGTGCTCTAGCTGTTTTGATGTCAATCACGAGGAAATAAAAACTATGTTTTGGTTTTTATTACACGTGAGTTCGCTCAATAATGTCACCATAATCCACAGTAGACGCTACATTATGTTAACGTACCACAACAAGACATCGTGTGTGGCATTCCATCAGACGCACACGGTAGCTTGTGCATGATAGTGTCATGCGTCCCGGCGATCGCTGGGAAATACGAGGTGGACTCCAGAATCGCAGACACAGCAAGATGTAATTTAACAAGATATTTATTATTATACTAGAGAGCACAAGTCAATCATTAATTATAGGCGCCGACAACTAGCAACGGAAAACGCTGGTGGACAAACACCAGGAAAAGGAAAACTGACGGCGGAACAGAAAGCGCTTGCAAAATGCAAGCAACGGAAAAACTTAAATTGCTTGCCACGGAAGGGCAAGGAGAAAACCAATTCAACGAACGAAAACAGAAACGGGCAAAGCCTTAGCGTGACCAAAACGAGAAACAGAAAAGCGTCAACTGCAAAGTGCAGAGCGAGAAGGCAATACAATTGGTAGCGTGGGAACATAAACGTGAGCGAGGCAGGAGAAATATTCCGACGCCGCGTGGTCCGCGTCGTCAGCTTTTGTAGTCCTGCAATCATGGTGCTGACGAGAGTCAGGTGCGCGGCCGGAGGGCGCGTCTTTCCAGACATGACGCCCGAGTCGGGGAACGAGTTGCTGAAGGGAACGCCCACTCAGCTGGGAAAACAATAACAAGACATGGCATGACAGAACGGATCATGACAGTACCCCCCCTTTAACGGACGCCTCTTGGCAGACCACCTGGTTTTGACGGGTGTGCTGCTTGGAAGTCCCGGATGAGAGATGGACCCAAGATCCAGGAGCGGGGCACCCATTGACGCTCTTCTGGACCGTAGCCGTCCCAGTCAACCAGGTATTGAACTCCCCTTCCCCTGTGCCTTGAGTCCAGAATCTCGCGTACTGTGTACACCGGGCCACCGTCGATGATCCTCGGAGGCGGAGGTGGGGTGGAAGGAGGAACCATGGGGCAAGACGACGCAGGCTTGAGCAGGGACACGTGGAACACCGGATGGATCTTCATGGTGGGAGGTAGCTTGAGCTTGACGGATATGGGGTTGACGACTGCTTCCACCTCGAACGGCCCTATGAAGCGTGGGCCCAGCTTGCGGGAGGTTCCTGCCAGGTTGAGATCGCGGATGGAAAGCCATGCTTTATTTCCCACCTTGTAGACCGGGGCAGGGTGGCGACGGCGGTCGGCAATCCGCCGGTTACGCTCGGACGTGCGGGACAAGGCTGCTCTGGCTTCCCTCCACACGCGGTGTGCCCTCTTTAGATGGCCCTGGATAGAGGGAACCTCCTCCTCCCACGCCTGAGTTGGAAAGAGCGGGGGCTGGTAGCCATATGCAGTCATAAAGGGCGAGCACCCAGTGGCAGACGAGATCAACGTATTGTGCGCATACTCCACCCATGGCAGCTGGTCGACCCATGAGGACGGACGGTCGAGGCAGACGCATCGGAGAGCCGCTTCCAGGTACTGGTTCGCCCGCTTGGACTGGCCATTGGACTGGGGGTGGTATCCTGACGACAGGCTGGCCGTGGCCCCCAGGGACTGGCAGAAGCGTTTCCATACTCGTGACACGAACTGAGGACCCCGGTCGGACACCAAGTTGGAGGGGATTCCATGGAGCCTGAAAACATGTAAAATGAGTAAGTCCGCTGTTTCCAGCGCTGACGGTAGTTTCGGCAGGGCGACGAAATGGGCGGACTTAGAGAAGCGGTCAACAATGGTGAGTATAATAATAATAATAATAATATTCCCTTTATTAGTCCCACAATGGGGAAATTTGAGATTCGAACCCAGGCCTCCTGGGGAGACTGGGTCCTGAACGCGGCGCCTTAGACCACTCGGCCATCCTGGCAGTATGACCGAATTCCCCTTGGAGACCGGCAGTCCTGTTACAAAGTCCAGAGCAATATGCGACCATGGTCGCGGGGGAACGGGCAGAGGGTGCAGAAGGCCCGCTGGGGGTTGATGAGAGGCCTTACTCGAGGCGCAGGCATGACAGGCCTTGACAAAGTCCTTGATGTCCTTGCCCATCGCGGGCCACCAAAAACGTTGGCCGATGAGGCCGTGGGTACGTCGAGCCCCGGGGTGACATGCCACCCTGGATGAGTGACCCCACTTGAGGACCTCCGCTCGATGTTGGGACGGCACGAACAGCCGCCCAGCTGGGCATCCGGGTGGGTTGTCGGTATTGTCCTGAGTTCCCCGTATCCGCTGCTCCACCTCCCACTGCAGACCTCTCACCAGGCGATGGCTTGGCACCACGTTGTCGGGTCCCGATTCCTCCTCTGCCGGATCGTGGATGCGTGACAGCGCGTCCGGCTTGGTGTTCCTGGAGCCCGGACGGTATGTCAGAGTGTAGTTGTAACGGCTGAGGAGCAGCGACCAACGTGCCAAGCGAGGGTTGAGTCTCTTGACGGAACGGATGTACGACAGGTTCTTATGATCGGTGAACACGATGAATGGTTCGGTGGTCCCATCCAGCCAATGCCTCCATTCCTGGAGGGCCAGGACCACGGCCAAAAGTTCTCCACGTCGTAGTTGGCCTCGGCGGGGGTGAGTCGGCGTGAGAAGAAGGCGCAGGGATGGAGTTTCTGGTAGACCGGGGAACGCTGAGATAGGACTGCCCCCACTCCCGAATCTGAAGCGTCCACCTCTACAATAAAAGCATAATCAGGGTTAGGGTGACGCAAGACTGGGGGTATTGTGAAGGCTCGTCTAAGATTGTCAAAGGCGGCTTGGGCCTCTGGGTTCCACACGAAACGGGTCTTAACGGACGTTAGGCGAGTAGGAGGTAAGGCTTGGCGACTATAATCCTTGATGAACTGGCAGTAGAAATTAGCGAACCCTAGGAAGCGCTGCAGTTGCTTGCGGGTGGTGGGTACCGGCCATTCCACCACCGCGCGAGTCTTGGCCGGGTCGGCCTTAATCTGCCCCTTTTCGACGATGAACCCCAAAAATTGAACGGAGCTTTGGTGGAACTCGCATTTCTCGGCCTTAACATAAAGCTTGTTTTCCAACAACCGTTGTAACACTGCCCGGACATGTTGTTGGTGTTCTTCGGGGGATCGCGAAAAAATCAAAATGTCATCGAGGTACACAAAACAACATATGTTTAACATGTCCTTTAGCACATCATTTATTAGCGCCTGAAAAACTGCGGGAGCATTGGACAACCCGAAGGGCATGACCAGATACTCGAAGTGCCCGAGGGGCGTCTTGAAGGCGGTCTTCCACTCATCTCCTTCCCGTATCCTAACCAAGTGGTAGGCGCTACGTAAATCTAGCTTGGAAAAAACGGCGGCCGACTGCACTGGTGCGAACGCGGAGTCTAGGAGCGGAAGTGGGTAGCGATTCTTTACCGTTATGGCGTTCAGACCCTTGTAGTCGACACAGGGCCGCAAGGTCTTATCTTTCTTTTCCACGAAGAACAGACCAGCTCCTACCGGGGATTTAGAAGGTTGGATCAACCTGGCCGCGAGGGAGTCGGTGATGTACTCCTTCATCGCAGTTTGCTCGGGTTGGGAGACCTTATACAGGCGCGCTGACGGGAGCATCGAATTGGGCAGCAGATCGATGGCGCAATCATACGGGCGGTGCGGAGGCAAGGACTTGGCGTTGTCCTTGCTGAAAACGGCTCGTAAGTCGTGGTAGACTTCGGGAACGTTGTCTAAGTTTATGACCTCGGGCGGCGCTGCCCGGCCCCTTAACCCTTCCTCAGCCGATTGCAAACAGTGAGCATAACAATACGGGCTCCAATTCTCTATGGACATCCTTCCCCAATCTATCACCGGATTGTGAGTCTTTAGCCACGGTAGCCCGAGGACGATAGGCACTGCCCTAGATGACAAAAAAGAATCGCTTCTCAATATGATTTCCGGATATTTTTAGTGTCAGCGGTTGTGTCACCCGTCGGATGTCTGCCAGGAGGCGCCCGTCAAGATCGCACAGCTTCTCGGATTTGCCTAGTTCCGTGACCGAGCAGCCTAATTTCGCTACGAAACCCGCGTCAATAAAACAGTCATCTGCGCCGGAATCGACCAAGGCGCGAATCTGGATGCTGACGTTCAGTCCCATAATCTCTCCATCCACCTCAAGTCTCACAAGGTCTTGAGTACCCCTGCCCCGTTGTTCTTGGAGCTCGTGGCTGGAGTTCTCTTCCCCGGCAAGGAGGTGGGCGGGGTGGTCGGCAGCTGACTTACATTGGTCAGCTGGTGTCGGGGGAGATGTCCGGCGCGGGGGTCGGGCCGGACACGGAGACACCCGGTGCCCTTGTAGACCGCAGTAGAAACAGGCTCCCGAGCTGCGCCGCCGTTGTCGTTCCTCCGAGTCGAGCCGGCCGGCTCCCAGCTGCATCGGTTCGTCTGCGGGCGAAGGCTCTAGGAACCGGGAGGGCGTCGGCTCGCTGCAACGCTGCTCCGCTCCCCTCTCTCGGCATCGCTCTCTCAGGCGGTTGTCTAGTCAAATGGCCAGGTTGATGAGCTCCTCCAACGTGGCCGCATCCTCGCGGACTGCGAGCTCGTCTTTAAGGGCGGAGTTCAAGCCCCGACGGAACACGGTCCGCAAGGCACAGTTGTCGAACCCGCTCTCCGCCGCGCGAATGCGGAAAGCAATGGAGTAGTCCGCCACCAAGCGATTGCCCTGGGTGCAGTCTAGGAGTTCTGCCCCGGCCTCTTTTCCCAGGAGCGGATGGTGAAACACCCGCTGGAACTCGGTTAGGAAGGCGGGAAAAGACGAACGAATGTCCGGGAGGGCATTGCTCACGGCCATGGCCCATGCACTTGCCTGGCCAGTCAAGAGACTCATCATAAATGCTATCTTTGAACTATCATGAGCGTAGGTGAACGGCTGTTGGTCGAAAATCAACCGGCAATGATGAACGAATTGTCCGCAAAGTCCCGGTTCCCCCCATAGCGGGGTGGGTGGGGTAGGTTAGGTTCACGACCGGTAAAGCCGGGAGGTGGCATCCCGGGCGCGGAGGCGGTCGGGTCGGCTCCCGACGCCGTGTGCGAGCAGAGGGTCCCTATGCGGACATCTACGTTCTCCAGGCGATGGGCTAGCCGGCCGACTGCGTCGCGGAGCTTTGCAAGCTCGGTCTCCTGCTGTCCCACCATACGTCCTTGGCTGGCCAAAGCTTTCAGGATCTTCTCTGTGTCTGCAGAGTCAATGGTCGGAATATTCTGTCAAGCGTATTTCCCGGCGATCGCTGGGAAATACGAGGTGGACTCCAGAATCGCAGACACAGCAAGATGTCATTTAACAAGATATTTATTATTATACTAGAAAGCACAAGTCAATCATTAATTATAGGTGCCGACAACTAGCAACGGAAAGCGCTGGTGGACAAACACCAGGAAAAGGAAAACTGACGGCGGAACAGAAAGCGCTTGCAAAAGGCAAGGAACGGAAAAACTTAAATTGCTTGCCACGGAAGGGCAAGGAGAAAACCAATTCAACGAACGAAAACAGAAACGAGGAAAGCCTTGGCGTGACCAAAACGAGAAACAGAAAAGTGTCAACTGCAAAGTGCAGAGCGAGAAGGCAATTCAATTGGTAGCGTGGGAACATGAACGTGAGCGAGGCAGGAGAAATATTCCGACGCCGCGTGGTCCGCGGCGTCAGCTTTTGTAGTCCCGCAATCATGGTGCTGACGAGAGTCAGGTGCGCAGCCGCAGGGCGCGTCTTTCCAGACATGACGCCCTGTCAGGTTTAAAAGGTCCTGACGCCTTCATTAGACTGAATTAAATGCAGAGAACCAGAGGAATAACCAGGGAAGGTTTTGTCTTTTCTCCATCGCAATGGGAGGAGAAGCCAGGAAGTGAAGTAGACGTCTTGCCAGTTCACTCTCCCGCACTCTCACTGGCTTCTTCGCCCATCCCTCTGGACTTTATTCAAAGAAAAACGAAACCTATGGAAAGTGAAACTTAAAACAAGCGTGTGGGTGTGCGCATGTGTGCTGAAGCAATGATGTGCGTGTCTGTGAGTGTGTGTGTAATTATCATTGATACAAATAGTGTATAAAAAACATGATTAAAAATACACAAACTATTTACATACTCTCACATTTCCCCCCTGTTTGTCGGATTTAAATCATGTCCATACGGCTTTAAGATGAGTCATCAGGGAATAAAACATATAAAAATACATTTCAATGTGCCTAGTGAAAAATAACAAAACTGTCTCCACGCAGAGCTTGTCTCTGGGGGACTCGATGCAGGCCCCTTGCCTCGCTGTAGGAGGAGACAGCCGTCTTTACCTCCCGGATCTTCGCGTGTGGTGTATGTGTATGCATGTGTGGGGCTTGGGCGACAAGTCCATATTCATTTTACGTTTCAGTGTCCAGTTCGAGTTCGTCATTGTCCAGTTCGAGTTTGTCATACTCAACATCAATCAGATTGTAATGTTACTTTTGGGCAACAAACATGCAATTAATCATCATTTTTGTCATAAAAATAATGCAACAAAAACAGACTACACATAACAAAAAATGAAAACCATAATTATCCCGATATATTGTCTTTCAAATTCTTCATAGTGGTCATAACATCAATAATTGTTTCATTTTTAAAACTTTAAATGCAATTATGTTCTTCAATCAAGGTTCAAATTTCTTTATGTACGTCATTAATTTCCAAACCATATCTAATCTTTTTATTCTGTGGCTTCAACATTCGTATCTGTGGCTGGTGGTGTGGTTCTGATGTGCGTGTGGTCCGAGATTGTGACTCGGGGAGGGATTCGCGTTGCTAGGCCTTTAGCTGGAAACCGGTGAAGCTTGTACTGCAACTGGTGGATCCAGCTGCCACGCCCCGCGACCTTTGCAGCGTCGGGGTCACCGCCATCATCTGGCGAGGGCCATCTCAGCATTCACTTCCCCCCAACGGAGTCGTTTCAACACCTTGAAGAAGAGTTGGTCTTCCACACGGACGTGAATTCTCTGTGAATCAAAAAAACACTTGACCAGTATTTGCGTCTTTTGCATCTTTTTCGGTCAAACATGTTTTTTGTTGGTGGTTCTGATGAACCTGAGAGTCTATAGGGGATAGTGTCCTTCCTTCGGCTGGCATTGTCCTCATTGCTGTGATTGAAACACAGTCTGGCCATTGTCTCCTTTTTTTTTTTTTTTTTTTTCATTAGTGCGTTCCACAAGTCCTGCAGACTGTATGCACAGTGACGCTTTGAGTCCATTTTTAACAACTGTCCCACTTGTTACAACATCATTCACAAAATGCATCATTTTCACTTCAAATCACTTCTTGAAATTCCAAATGTCAGGATAATTTGATTACACAACACTTTTCCCAATCGTTTTTAGCATCAGCATGTGTTGTTGGAAACAGCTTGATCCATTTTGAAAACATATCAATCATAGTCAAACAATATTGCAACCCAAACAAATAACAGTGTCCAAAAAACATTTTTTTTTTTTTTTTTTTTTTGTTGAAAAGTCTGTATGTGGGAACAATTTCATATCATACTTCCCCCTGTTGACACACGACTATCTGCTCGTGTGTCACTCAATGTTTGCATCATTGTCCACCCAATATGCATGTTCAATTAGTGGTGCCTTTTTCCCTGGCCTGAGATCAACTTGTCAAGTTGATTTACTGTGTGTGTGTGTGTGGGGGTGGGGGTGTGTGTGTGTGTGTGTGTGTGTGTGCTTTCATGAAACCTCTTGTGCTTTGTTGACTCTGGGGTTATGGCTTGGCTCCAGCCTTTATTCAATCGTAATCGTGTCATTTTCTGTTCAGAATTTTTTTTTATTTACAAATACTTACTTAGACGTGTTTTATGCGCAACTTTTCTTTTATCTTTTGTGATTTTTAAAGCACCCGTTCGCCCAAAATCAACAGAACACAAGAACATTTTATCTTGACTGTGAGTTCACATTGTAACCATACAGCTCATACAAGATGGGAAACTCCAAATTTTAATTAGCTCACAACCGCCTACGCTCTTCCTGCTTATCCTAACAATTTCTCTCTTTTACAAGTTATCTGTTGGTATCGCACTACTAATACTCCCATCGCATAAAAGTCAGCGTGATTTCTTCCTACAACCTTGGTTCTCAGACACTTTCTTATCAGTCTGGAAGGTGCACCTGGTCTTCAAGTCCTACACGTCTTAACTCCTCCAGTCGGGAGGAAAATATGTCAAAAAGTCAAGTCATGGGTTTGGTGAAAATTTGGACGGCTCCACAGTCGTGTGGCGCCTTCTAAATGGTGCGTGGAAAAAGAATGGCGCTGGGCTTAAATGCATCGCACCTTATTAATGTAATGTTACAATTAAATCGCCGTGCAATGTGAATGTCGTGTGATGGAATGTCATTTTTTCATTCCTTAAAGCAGCAGTGAAAGCTCTTGATCACACTCTTAAATAGTTCTCTGCCACGAAATCCAAATTGTTGTGACTAATATGCAAATGGATTCACTTTCCTGTGTTTCTGCAGCAACACAAGTCCATGAAGCCATTTTTTGCAGTCACTGTTTGCCCAAATGGCTTATAATAATAATTTGGTAGTGCATTAAGATGCTTTGTAAATACAATCTTGCAGTGTATCTCCACAAGTTCCAACATACACAACCCATTTTATGGCCATGATACTATTGTTTTAAACTCACCCTAAGCCTGTTGGGCTCTTTCTCTGCCGCATAAATTACAGCCCTGAGAGACTTTGGGCTCCAACTTTATCTATGAAAGGTCAGGGACTTAATGGAGGTCATGAAAGTGCCAAGGAAGGTGTTTACACAACAGTGGTCTGGCAAAGATTTATTACTATTTTTCTTCCCGCTTATCACTGACAATGCGTCCTTTTAAAGTTTTGACTCTTGTTTAAATTCGCCCTTGCTTATTGATTCTGATATTAAAGTCCAATTGTCAGTGTATCACGGCCTAATAAGCAAAACGCATGTTGATGTAGAAGTCCTTCTACACACACTTTTTATGTTAGTTTTTTTCTTTCGCCATGTGATCTTCTATTGCTTCTCTCTCCGTCCTAAAAAGTTATTGTTTATCACAAGACTCTCTGCTTCCTTCTTTTTTTTAAAATGTTTTCTCTTTTCCTTCCTTCTGCTCAACACGTTCAAGCTTTTTGTGCATAATTTAGAATCTTCTTTTCCATTTTACAAGTTGGCCAATTTAAATTAGGTTGTTTTATTTGAAAAGCCTGTAATTCTCTTTTTCCCTTTTCACATAATCACAAATTTCTTATCACAAAATGAACATGTTAATTCTACTTCGAAGTGGACAAGTACACATCAATGTTATTTGCAATTTCTAATTTCTTCTCTGCTTTAATGAAAATTATAGCCCTTGCCAAATTTTTCCTGTATCATTTATATTTCTGCATTTCATTGCATCTCTGGCCTACTTTAATATAAACATCATCAACTGGAATATGAAATCTAAAATATTTATTTCTTCAATTCACCAAAAAGCAAAATCTAATTTCTATCCTCCTCCTCACAGGAGCCTCTCCACAGTCTGCTCCTAATTTCTTCTTCTCAAGGCAATTTCTTGCTATCTGGCCTTCTTTTGGTGTGGTCTTCCTGTGTGGTTGACGGCAGTTTCTGGCAAAGTGTCCTGATCTGCCACAACTGTAAAAAATATCATCTCTGGTGGGAAGGCGTCCTTGTCTCAGCCTCTTCCACCTTGATAAAAGACTTTCTGACCTTTATTCTGATAAAAAGTGTCTATAGACCTCTGTTTCTTTTTATTTTCTATCTTCTCAGCATGGAGGGCGTGATTTACATACTCCTCCAGGGTACCTGTTGGCAGGCAAATGTAATGTTTATTCACCCACTTATGAATTTCCTCTCTTGATCCTGCATGTAAAGCATTCTTCAACTGCTGTTGAAATGCCCCATCCACATCACCATCTTCCTGCAGCCCGCTGTGGTTTTGAAACACAGCTGTCATTCTCACTTTGTATTGCCCAAATGTCTCATCTTTTCTGTTTCTTGTCACCCTCTTCTCTTTTTAAGGCTACCCTCATCCAATATTCTGTTTCTTCAAAGCCATTTTTCTTCATCTTTTTGTGGTCTTTCTTTGTCTTTGCTATGATTGATTTCTGCAATGCGGCTATTTTTCGTGTTTTTAACTGACCATTAAAACCATGTTCAGCTTTCCATGAGTCTAAATACTGAATTTTATCAAGATCCTGTTTTTTTTTATGAACTTCCTTATCCTCACTCATCTTTTTAAACCAGCCTAGGCGTCTGGGTTCAATTTTTTTATTTTTCAGAAAACGCACATCAGGCTATTTCTCTCTTTTCTTTTAAGCCTATCCCGTTGTATAAGTTATTTTATTTAATTTCAAATTTAAATGAATTTATCTCCTCAAATCATCTTCTTTATTAATTTCTTTTGTAAATTTGGGAATTATTTTTCTCAATAAGATCTCGTCACTCATAAGTAGCCTTTTGTTGGTTACTAATCCTTGATTCCATTTTATCTCTACTTCATCAATCCTTTTAGCATAATTCCAACCACTTTGATCACTCTCCCTGACATTTAGACACACAGACAGACACTCAGACAGACACACAGACATATACACGGGCCCACAAAACGACACACACAGTTCCATCTTTATCTTTTGCCCATAATAAATACTTTAATTTATCTAATATCGCTCATAATTATGTATGTGCAGCCCTGTAGGGCGAGTGCAGCCTCTGCCACAAATGCACACTGTCACTTATACACGCAGCACATTGAGGTGAGCGCTTTTTTGGTTTGTCCATCTTTTCTGGGGGTTTTTGTCTTATCGATGCAATTCTGTCTGATCTAGTTGTCATTCTATGTGGCATTACCTGATAATGTGGAGGTGGGGGTGATTCAGGATGTAGGGGGCATTTGCACCCCCCTCTCCCTTCTTTACCTTCTTTTAAAACCTTCTCTGTCATTCTCAAATACTATTCCTGTTTATAACCCTTATTGCATTATACAAGATAAAATTCCAAATGGTATTTGTAATCCCCAATCACACCATTCACTCACTTTGCATACAGCAAAATGATCATTCCACATCTGGTGTTGTGTGTGCGGGTTTTTTTTTTTTTTTTTTTTTTCTTCAGCTTCTCTGCAAATTCTTCTCTTTTGCTGTTGTCTGGTCAGCTACTTCTCCAAACCCACACACACACACACACACACGCACGCACGCCCCCTCACGCACGCAAACCCCCACCTTTTTTTTTTCTCTTTGTCCTCATACACACACACACAGCTGCGCAGCTACAAACTATATTCAAATAAAAATAATATTCAAATAAAAATAATAAAAACCACCAAAAATAATGCCTTATTATTCCCTAAATTTCAATGTGAAATTGTGAGTAGACCTCTAAGTCGTCGATAATTTCTATTTATCGACACCGAGGAACTTTTAATCGATGCTACCGTGATGTCGGTTTGAACGAGTTACGACCTAATTTCTTCTTTTTGTAACTCCCTAAACAACACGATCGTGGTTTAGACGTACCTCAGGACGTTCTTTTATGCTACCGTACCCTCCGTAGGGGAGATCTAGTCTCCCGAGAAACCCAGTTTCTCTTCAGCGCAATGAGTTATGACCTAATTATTTTTCTATAACTCCTTAGACGAGCACGATCCAGTTTCTTTTCTTTTCGACCGAACTACTGCAAAACGGCCGGCGCGCGCTTCCTTACTCACATAAATCACCCCTTACTAATTGTGTTAATATTTTAAATTTTAAAATGGTGGCACAAAATAATTTGAAAAACAATACCTGGCTTCCTCCGGATCCGCCTGGTCCGACAGGGAACCGACATCCGGGCGGACGGCCGCGCCGCAGCTCAGGGACCCGCTTTCAAATGGTGAAGCGCTGACGTCAGATTCGTTGGCCCCCGAAATATCCAGCGACGTTCGCCCGTCCGGGTGTGGCTCCCGGGTTGACCGGCACCAATAAATGTCAGGTTTAAAAGGTCCTGACGCCTTCATTAGACTGAATTAAATGCAGAGAACCAGAGGAATAACCAGGGAAGGTTTTGTCTTTTCTCCATCGCAATGGGAGGAGAAGCCAGGAAGTGAAGTAGACGTCTTGCCAGTTCACTCTCCCGCACTCTCACTGGCTTCTTCGCCCATCCCTCTGGACTTTATTCAAAGAAAAACGAAACCTATGGAAAGTGAAACTTAAAACAAGCGTGTGGGTGTGCGCATGTGTGCTGAAGCAATGATGTGCGTGTCTGTGAGTGTGTGTGTAATTATCATTGATACAAATAGTGTATAAAAAACATGATTAAAAATACACAAACTATTTACATACTCTCACACGCCCCGAGTCGGGGAACGAGTTGCTGAAGGGAACGCCCACTCAACTGGGAAAACAATAACAAGACATGGCATGACAGAACGGATCATGACAGATAGCTACAGCTGGCTATGTCAGGAATGATGTAATTGTAAATTAAGTCAGACCTCAGCCGCAACGTTTTTCTTTTATAAATGCTCGTTTATCACTATAGTGTGGCTATGAAAGGGAAGTTTACTTTGTATAAATTAGCGTAGGTGTGGAGTTTGTTTACAGCACGGATGTGAGACATTCTTTTATTTTTTTATATCGATGCATATTTTGAGCAGATTATATCGATATTAAATCGATTTTCGATTAATCTTTACATGCCTAGTGTACACATACTTTGTTGTTTTACTGTATAAAAGCCTATAGTATTTGACTGCAGTTCTAGTTTTTCACCACCAGATATCATTATCACAGAAGCTTTGAAGCTTCAAACCATTTCTAACCGATTGCTTCAAATGGTTCGGGGGTTCATAAAAGCTTCATTTGCCCATCACTAATAGTCGCCATTGCTCAGTGTCATTTTCTGCAGTCCATTCCGAAAACTACGCTTTCCCGCTGCTGAAGTTGATTCTGATCACGTGACGACTCACAAGACTGCAGGGCTACGTCTGATTGGTGAAACACTGGTGGAGGTCTCTCTCTGAGAAAATAAATGCGCCTTTCACTGACAGTGAGAGAAAGACAAACACCGTACGTATGCGGAGAGGATTTAAGTAACAAGTTCAATGTAGCGGAATAGGAGTACAGTTTCCTCTTTACAAATCTACTCAAGTAAGAGTAAAAAGTATCGTGATTTAAAATTACCCAAAGTTCAAAAGTTCCCAAAACTTACTCAAGATAATAAATGGAGAATAAATATAACTCGTTACTACCCACCTCTGCAAATAATAGAACCTCTCATTCAATCCAGTAAATAGTAACAATAAATGAATATCGTTTTCAGGCCAAAAGAGCCAGGATCAAGCCAGAAGCAGGGTTCCAAAGAAAGTCTATAATTTGATTTAAAAAATGTCCATGTTTGGGTAAGTATGGAAAATGGGAACAATCGTATGGAAAAATATTGATGGTTTTAAAGCTGTTTCAATAGTTCTTTATTGTAAAACAAATACTTGCGAATATTAAAAAATATATAAAGATTTTTTTCTTTTTCTTTAAATGTTCTTGGAAGCGCAGCTACAATATTGGAAGAGCACACAGTATTACAAAGTAGACCATGTTCTGGGTGAATACTCAATTGTGATTGGCACTGAAAATTACCATTGCATTACATTTGCATTAGCATTGCTAAATTGGTTTGAAACAATAAAGCAAGGTGGACACAAATGTCCATTATCGAGCCCAGAGGGTTAATCCTACTTTTGTTTCTATTTTGCCATCGCTTCAGCTGACCTTCACTGTTCTGGCCATTATTGTGGTGCTCATCTTGGTCGCTTTCCAGCTGGAGGAATTCATTTCAAGGGCCAACCTGCCGGCTCTCATCCTTCTAATCCTCTTCTATGGGTAACTTTTCCAGAGTTTGCGCTACTTAATTATTACCCTCAGAAATCCCATGCCCTCATCTACAACGTCATAAATTCTCTCACATAAACTATTTATGCATGCAAAGCCTGTATTACAAAAGAACTAGGATGGGTTTTCATTTAGATGTGCCTTTTGTCGTACAGTCTGTTTTGTCCCAGTCTGCTAACAGCAATTTTTTTTTTTATTTCAAATGTCATCAATCACTTTAGATGTTCCATCACCCCATTGATGTACACAGCAAGCTTTGTTTTCTCCCTGCCCACAATGGCCTACATTGTTTTGACCTGTGTCAACCTCTTCATTGGAGTTGGTAGCTGCGCTGTATCATATTTTAAGACAGTGTCTGTGAATAAGGTAAAATCATTAATTTCTGTCAGTCTTTACAATACAGCCAATAGAGCTACAATCTGAACCTCTTTATGGGACTTCACATATTAGTAATATGCAATGTAATTTAAAAATTACACATTTAAATTATTGCTTGCCTTTGAATTTCTGGATGCTTGTGCCTTTACAGACATTGAACTCGACTGGACACTGGAATATGCTGTTCATTTTCCCTCACTACTGCTTGGGACAAGGACTCGTGGAATTGGCAGAGAGCCAATTTAAATTCAGTATGTTGCTCTTTAAGTCATCAAAAGTTAATTTCTAAATTTAAATTATCTGCTCTGATTTTAGAATACTATAGGTACACCTACATTAAATACTCCAAATGCAGTACACAGAAGCTGTGCAATGAATTATACGCAAGGCAAGACAGTTATATTTATATAGCACATTACACACACAAGGGAACTCAATGTGCTTCTCTCAAGCGAAGACCACACCTCCAAGCATTTTCGAACACAACAGTTAGCAACATTTAAAAGCAAAGCAGAGAAAACAAAAGTAGATTGCTAAAGATATTAAAATGTACATTGACATTTAAACACATTTATAGAAAACTTATAAAACATTTCAAAGTAAAACAAATAAAAATGGTCTAAAATATCTATGAAAAAAACTATTGTTTAGAGGACTTTAATCAAACGTATGAGAAAAAAAAAAGCAAATTTTTTGTCAGGTTTTAAGGGACGGATCCCAGAAGTCCCAGAATACACGATAGGCCCAAAAAAAGGGTCAGAGGCGGGAACATGGCTCGCCAATCTGAGCCAGTCAGGTGGGCTGTCTGGAGCCCAGATGAGTGAGTCCCAACAGGGCCAGTCAGGTGGGCGGCCTGGAGGCGATGGCGGCCACAGGTCATGTGCTGCAGAGGCAGACTCGGATGGTGGCCACAGGTCGTTCGCTGCAGAGGCAGAGTCGGATCGCGGCCACAGCTGCTGGGGAGCCGGCGCAGGGACTGGAGACGGCCGCACAATGTATGCCCTCGGATCAGGGACCTGGGATGGCCGCAGGACATGGACATGCACCGGCGGATCAGGGGCTTTAGATGGGGGCACAGGAGGCTGCAGCTGTCGGGGAGCCGGCACGAGGGGCTCCAGCTGTCGCTGACCGGCAACGTCGAGCACGTGCTTCTCGCTGGCTCCATTGTTGGTTGGTTCATTATGTCTCGTTTTGGTTTGGTGGTTGAGGATTGAGGTCGAGGATCCAAATGCAGGGAAGCGAGGCAGGGGTAACTTCAAGGGTATTTAATTAAAGAAAACAAAAAGGCAAACAAGTTACTGGGAAAAACTAAAATATGGAAGTACAAAAAAGGGATCAAAGTAACAAAACTAACACAAGCAAAATAACAGAATGAAAACTGAAACATGCTGAGAAACGGACAGCAGTCACTTGTACATCAACAGTGAACCGACAATACTGAAAGGAACCAAGGAACTAAATGCAAACAAATTGACGAGACAAGAGGAAAAGTGTTGGACGGAGCTCATTGGTCAACACTAGGTAATGACAACAAGCACAGGTAGACAGCTTTAATGAGAGACACACCAAAGGAACACAAGGAAAACATGAGACAAAATACTAAATCAAACACAGACCATGAACATTTTTAACCTACATTTAAAAGCATATACACTCGGGGATAACTTCTGTTGGCTTATTCCTGTCCCATTTGTGTGCAGCATAATGGTTAAATTTAGCTTAACCATGTTTTTTGAATACTTTGAACTATGGCATGTTGGGCTCTCAGACAGTTTTTTGTTTTTTCAGCACCAGAATATATGGGCGCATTGCAATCACTTTTAAGCAGACCGAGAACAGCAAACAAGTATCAGATTATTAAACATTGCTCATGACCATTGTGCCAAGTCTTTGATTCTCTTGAATCCATAGTTTTCCACCATAGCCATTTAATCTTCGTGTTTTTGTCTTCACGTCGCTTTGTTTTCTCGCTCGGTATAACTTCTTGTTGTTTCGTTACTTGTCACCCACTAGTGTTATTTTTCGGTGATCAGTTCCCTTTGCCTTTTGCAAGCGTTTTGTTATCCTGGCTCTTTTTGGTCAGCGTGCCCCGTTCTACTTTGTCAGTGTTCTTTTGTTTTTCTGTAATCTCTTGTTCAATTTCTCCATGTCAATGTTTTTGGGATCCCTAATTTATTTTTATTTGGTTCATTCCCAAACCTGACAGAATAATGTGACCGATCCCATCAAGTCGGAAAAGGTTAGAAAAGCTTTGCGGATGGACAACATGAGATCTTGCTTGTGGAACTCCGTGACGTGGTCGCCATCCTGGCCCATCTGTTTCAGGAATTGGATTTGGGTTATTCATTAGTGCTTTCTAATGTTTGACCAGCAACCTTTCACATATTACCAGGATAATTCCAAGGTTGATTTTGTTTTGAGTCTCTTGGCTGGCCAGGCTGAGTCTTGGGCAATGCCAGTGAGCAAAGCATGACCCAAATTCCGGTCAGCTCTTCCTTACTTTATCTTAATTATGATGCATTTTTGATCATCCAGTCAAGGGGATTGCCCGGAGGGCAGTTTTGGATTGCACGCAGGGGAGGCAGAATCGCCACTATACCAGAACAACCTACAGATGCTTCGTCGATCCTTGTGTGGTGGAAAGCGTGAGGCAGTACCACTGAATCATTGAACAAAATCAACATGGTTTTAGATCTTGACGGGCATCTCCAGGAGCAGGTTCAACATATTACTGTTCCGCTCGTGTTGAGACTCTCGGGCAATCAGTGGAGGTTTTTTATTATGCCATCTCGAGCTGCTCCAATCATGTTAGGTTTACCTTGGCTAAAACTAAAATAATTCCAACATCAATTGAAACAAACCATTTTCAGCCACTTATCCGGGGTCGGGTCACAGAGGCAGCAGCTTCAGCAGGGAAGCCCAGACTTCCCTCTCCCTAGGCACGTTTTCTAGCTCTTCGTGGCGGATCCCCGGGCGATCCCAGGCCAGCCGGGAGACATAGTCTCTCCAGCGTCCTGAGTCGTCCTCTGGGCCCCCTGCCGGTGAGACATGCCCGGAACACCTCACCAGGGACAGGGAGGCGTCCAGGAAGCATCCTAATCAGATGCCCGAGCCACCTCTTCTGGTCCCTCTCAACGCGGAGAAGCAGCAGTTCGACTCTGAGTCCCTCTTGGATGGTCGAGCTTCTCACTGTATCTCTCAGGGGGAGCCCGGACACCAAGTGGAAGAAACTCATTTCGGCTGTTTGAATCCGAGATCTTGTTCTTTCAGTCACAACCCACAGCTCATGACCATAGGTGAGGATAGGAACATAGATTGGCCGGTATATCAAAAGCTTTTAGCTCAGCTCTTTCTTCACCATGACAGAGACCGATACAGCGTTCGCATCACAGCAGATGCTGCACCAATCCGCCTGTCGAGCTCACGCTCCATCCTCCCGTCACTCGTGAACAAGACCCCAAGATACTTGAACTTCTCCACTTGTGACAGGATCTCTTCCCTGACCTGGAGAGGTCACTCCAACCTTTTCCAACTGAGAACCATGGTCTCAGATTTGAAGCTGCTGATCTTCATCCCAACCGCTTCACACCCGGCTGCAAAGCGTTCCAGTGAGAGTTGGAGATCATGGCCTGAATAAACCAACAGTACCGCATCATCTGAAAAATCAAAGCAGCAATACTGAGGCCACCAAACCGGATCCCCTCATTGTCTTGGCTGCGCCTAGAAATTCTGTCCGTAAAAGTTATGAACAGAATTGGTGACAAAGGGCAATCATCAATGGAAACGAATCTGACTTACTGCAATGCGGACCAAACTCTGCCATTGGTGGTACAGGGACCGAACTGCCCACATCAGGGGGCTCGGTACCCCATTCCCGACGCACACTCCACAGAACTCCCCGAGGGACACGGTCGAACGCCTTTTCCAAGTCCACAAAACACATGTAGACTAGTTGGGCGAACTCCCATGCACCCTCAAGGACCCTGTAGAGCAGGGGTGTCAAACTCCAGTCCTCGAGGGCCGTTGTCCTGCATGTTTTCCATCTCTCCCAGCTGCAACCCACCTGATTCAAATGAGCAGGATACTTATCAGGCTTCTTCAGAGCTTGCTGATGAGCTGATCATTTGAATCAGGTGGGTTGCAGCCGGGAGAGATTGAAAGCATGCAGGAAAGCGGCCCTCCAGGACTGGATCTTGACACCCCTGCTGTAGAGAGTGTAGAGCTGGTCCACTGTTCCAAGGCCAGGTAGAAAACCACACTGCTCCTCCTGGATCTGAGATTTGACCTCCAGACGGACCCTCCTCTCCAGTACCCCTGAGGAGACCTTACCAGGGAGGCTGAGGAATGTGATTCCGGCCGAGGGTGTCCTGGTGCCAAGTGCACATATGGACACTCTTATGTTTGAACATGGTGTTCGTTTTGGACAATCCATGACAAGCACAGGAGTCAAGTAACAGAACATCACTCGGGTTCAGATTGGAGGGGCCGTTCCTCCAATCACGCCCTTCGAGTTCTCACAGTCATTACCCACGTTAGCATTGAATTCCCCAGGGAGTCTCCAGGGGGGGCACTCTCCAATACACCCTCCAAAGACTCCAAAAAGGGTGGGTGGTCTGAACTGCTGTTTGGTGCATAAGCACAAACAACAATCAGGACCCGTCCCCCCTCCTTAAGGCGGAGAGAGTCTACCCTCTCATCCACCGGGGTAAACCCCAATGTACCGGCTCCAAGCTGAGGGGCAATAAGTATGCCCACTCCTGCTTGTTAGAGTGTCCAACCCCTCTCAAAAGGCCTGGTACAAAAGCCCAGGCTCTGTGTGGAGGTGAGCCTGACTATGTCTAGATGGAACTTCTCTGCCTCACACACCAGCTCAGGCTCCTTCCCTGCCAGAGAGGTGACATTCCATGTCCCAAGAGCTAGTTTCTGGAGCCCGGGATCATAACGTCAAGTTCCCTACCTTTTGTTGCTGCCCGGCTCACATTGCACTCAACACCTTTGGACCCTCCCACAAGAGGTGGGCCAATGGGGAGGAGAACCCACGTGAGCCCGGCCGAGCCTCATGTGTGCAGGCGCTCGACAACGAGCTCGACAACGAGCCTCACCTCCAGGCCTGGCTCCACAGGGGGGCCCCGGGGACCCGCGTCCAGGCAAGGGAAATCGTGGTCCAATAATTTTGTTCTTCAAAGGGGTCTGGTGACATGTGCTTTGTCTGGACCCTCAGCTTGGACCTGTTTGCCATGGGTGACCCTACCAGGGGTAAAAAGCCCTAGACAACTTCGCTCCTAGGATCATTGGGACACGCAAACCCCTCCACCACGGTAAGGTGACGGCTCACGGAAAGTGGTGAATAAACCAGCCCTTGAAAATTGGAGCACACTCTGCCATGCGCATTGTCTAAAGACAAGAGATAGGGCATTCACCACAGGCCGTTAGGTACTCAGTCAATTTGCTTGGAATATGAACCCTTTGAATGCCATGATTTAAGTAAGATTTTCAGTGTGGACCCTGCTGAGTCTTTACCACCCCACAGACCATACATTTGTGCTATTGAACTAACTCCCCACTCCCTAGCTCTAGGCAGTAGCAGGTGTCTCAACCAGAGCAAAAAGCATTAAGAGAGTGCATTTAGAATCATTGACAGCCAGCTTAATTAACCCGTCCACGTCTCCTGTGGGGGCGGAATTTTTCTTCATTGATTAAAAAAAAAAAAGACCCTGTGTTGATTTCAGACACCTTGACAATAACAAAGAAACAAATGAATACCAGCTCCCCTTGTTAGGCTCCGCGTTTGCACCTTTACAGTCGACATCCAGCTTTGCAAAACCCAACCTTCGAGGCGATATACCTGGTTAGGATAACGGAAGGAGATGAGTGGAAGACTGCTTTCAAGATGTCTTTGGGGCATTTAGAATATTTTGTGATGCTGTTTGCCCTACCGTTTTTCAGTGTTTGATCAACCATGTGTTGAGACACGCTTAATGTCTTTTGTTTTGTCTACATCGACGATATACTAATCTTCTCACGAAACTTACAGAAACATCACCAACATTTACTTGAGATTTGGTTATACGTTTACGGGAGCATCGTTTATACATGAAAGCTGAGAAATGTGACGATCTCGCGAAGACACAGGCCGTGGTTGAATGGCCGTCCCCCGTTTACTAACTCGCCAGTACTGACCCATCCTAACCAAGAACTCCTTTTTGTGGTCAAAGTTGACGCTTCGGATTCAGGAGTGGGGTCAGTGTTATACCAGCTGTGCTCGGTCAATTAGAGGATTCACACCTGTGCCTTCTTCTTCAGACGTCTTCAGAAGTACAGCCGAGGCTTACTACGACGTTGGGAACCGTGAACTGTTGACCATCGTTTTGGCTCTACAAGAGTGGAGACTAGTGACAGACCGATTATAGGCCGGGCCGATTATTGGGGCAGATATTTGGCATTTTGCCGATGATCGGGAGCGACCTTTTTAACTTTCAAGGCCGATAAATTAAAAGCTCGTTTATTTTGGCTCGCTGCAGCTTACTTTTCTCTCTCTCTTTTGTGCTGGTGGTCCTGCCTGCAGAAGCAGATTGGCCCGCCCACAGCGCCATCTGATTGATTCCTTGTGCAGTGGGTAGCAGCCAATCAGCAAGCTGTTGTGAAATGCGCTATATAAATAAAGTTCTATTGTATTGTATTGTTTTCTTTTTCACCTCGAGTCACACGCACTACAGGATGAAACAGACAACAGACTTTGCAGAAATTTTAATGTCAGTCTACTACAACTCACAACTAAAAGAATTTGCTGAACAAAATATTAAAGAGATGTTTGTTTTCATTGAACTATAAGAAATTTAGCTAAGCCTGGGCGCTCCTAGCACCTTTTGTTAGACTTTTAAAACTAAGTTGTCTATTTTCTCAGATCTAAAAAAGCATGTTGTAAATCACTAAAGCTGTTTAATAAACATGCGTTGTTTTTCAAAATCTTTACACCATTTTACCCCTTTTTTTTCCAACAAATGAATATCAGCTTCAAATATCGGTTATCGGCATCCGTGACTACCAATAATCCGTATTGTATCAGACCTGGAAAAAGCATAACAGTCTTTCGCCAATGGAGACACGAGTTGGAAGCAGCAATAGAACAGTTCACAATGTACACTGACCACAAGAACATGGCCTACATTCAATCAGCAAAGAGACTGGACTCCAGACAAGCTCGTTAGGATCTGCTTTTACCCTATTTGATTTAGTTTTGACTAATGCAAGGGGTAAAAAAAAAAAAAACAGAAACCCGACGCTCTGTCCATGCTCCATGATCTAGCGGTGGATGTGAGCCAGTTGTTACCCATTCTGGTCAATCAACGCAATGTGGGAGTGTTGCAGTATAGGTTCAACATTGCCCCACTATTTGAGAAGCACTGACGTAAACGAGGTCCTTGTTACATTGGTCCATTCGAGGTGGAATCACTAGTGAACCCGGTGTCCATGAAGCTCCGCCTACCACAGACTCTCAAGGTCCATCCTGTGTTACATGTCTCGCAGCTAAAGCCAGTAGAATCCAGTCCGTAGGCTGCTCCGCCTATTCCTCTTCCAATTCCACGTCTCTTGATGGGGAGACGGTGTACACTGCACGTGAGTTTTTGGATGTGAGACGTCAGGGCAGGGGTGTCCAGTACCTGGTCGATTGGGAAGACTATGGGTTGGAAGCACGTCAATGGGATCCCGATTCTGGTTTTGTCTCTTCTGCGCGCCTTCCAAGCGTCTCATACGTCAAAACCAGGTGGTATCCATTGAGGGGAAGGCTCCTGTCACATAGTGCTCTCAGACTTGTTTTATTTTTCAGCACCAGAATGTTTTGGGGGCCTTTCCTCTGTTTTTAAGTTTTTTTTTTTTTTTTTTACTTTTTAAGGACAACAAACAACAGCAGTGTCAGAGTATTCAACTTTACTCATGACCATTGTGCCAAGTCTTTGGTTCTCTTGACTCCATAGTTTTCCATCATTGCCATCTCATCTTCGTTTTTTGTCACGCGTGTAAGTGAGTCTTCACGTCGCTTTGTTTTCTCGCTCGGTATAACATCTTGTTTCATTACTTGTTATTCGCCAGTGTTTTATTTTTCAGAAATCAATTCTGCTTGCCTTTTCCAAGGATTTTGTGTTCCTTTCAATTATCCTGGCTCTTTGTAGTCAGCGCCTTCCCTTGTACTGAGACGGTATTGGGTTTTTTCCGTAATAAATCTCTTTTGCTCAATTTTTTCCTGTCTATGTTGCTCGGATCCCAAATTATATTTATTTGGTGCGTTTCTGAACCTGACACTCCGCGCTCCACTAATTGACCCAGGCCTGCAGATCTCAAATCCCAGGGGGTTTATATTCAATTCGCATTTCTTCAATGTATTTGGGACCTAAACCATTCAGTGATTTATTGACCAGTAGCAGGATTTTAAAATCTTTCCGACAGCTAATTGAAAGTGTAGAATGTAAAGGCTTTAAACCTCCGGCTGTATGAAAAAAGAATTACAGTAATACAGCCACACCAATATAAAAAGTATCCTGGAGAAGTCCCGAAAAAGAAAAAACAAAGCAGGTATCAGCGAAAAGAATGTAACCAAAAGCCGGTGCTGAGTAGCAGTTTTCCTTTAATTGGGCTCACCTGAGATTTATAACAGGTGTCTGAGATTTATGCCAATGATCTACAGAACCTTGAGACACAATGCCACCCATGAGTTTAATGGAAAAAAAAAAACAATAAGTTTTTCAACTCTTAAATCAAATTTGCTGAATAATTTGGAACATATTATACATCTCGCACATTGCAATTTCAACATTACATGCAAAGTTGTAGTTTGATTCATTCATGCGCAATATAATGGACTTTTTTTTTTGTGCACGCTGATGATCATATTGTCGTGTTTGTACCTTTCGGTGCGATGGCGATGCGTGGGTAGACAGAGTCACACGACAAGGAATCTTCTCTCGTCAACTTTACTTGCCTCCAGTAACAATGAAGTCACAATCACAGCTGTTATCGTTGGAGATGATACACCGTGTTGTGTCAGTCTCTAGCTCGGGCACAGACAGCGTTTGAGCAGTGTCCATGCAGTGAGCCGCGAGTACCATACAACAAGATCAATCTTTCATCAAACAGTCTCGCGATCATAAACGGTAGTCATAACATCGCGTTGCATTCACTGACCAAACATAGGCTGGGAAAAACCAAAGCACAATAGCACTGCATAGTCCTAGGCCCTTTAACAAGTTAACTGCACTACAATATTATTGTTGGCCACAACCTCTGTCATTCCAATTCTTTGACAAAGTGCCGCTACCCTCTGCTCATCTTCACCTGGGAAATGCAATGGTTGTGGTACTGAAACACCACATCCTCAACATCTGCCTTGTCATCTCAATCGGCCCCTCTCCCTCACTTTCTCTTGAGATGGTCCATATGTCTATAAAACACAAATACGACTCGGTGTGTGTTCTCTGTAGCTTGGCTTAGTTGCATTAACAAAGTGGACGTAGTTAGCTATTGACATTCGTCTAGTAGTAGTTCCTTACAATGTCACATTAACTAGTCATTTGTTAATTTGCTGGATCAATGACTCCAGCATTTTTAACTAATGCAACAGCTTACTTAGTCTCTTGAGGGAGTACTAGGGGTCGTTTGTGATTACAATTTGCTTGCACCTCTGATGAAGTTGGAGCTGGGCTTGCTAAGTGTGGTCTCTCTGAGAAACTGTAACACAAGCGACGAGATTGTCGCATTCTATTTGGTCACCAGGGGATGGCACTAAATTCTACACACTGTACCTTTAAGTACAGTGGACCCCCGCATACTCGTGGCTGGGCACCCACAGCTTCAACTGTTTACAAATTTTATTTTCAATATTTTTTAAATACTCATAAGAATAGTCTAGTCAATAATCTGGCATGCGCATACACATTTTGGCGTGGTCCTCAAATGAGCACCTGCATGTATAACATGGCGATAGGCCCAGTGCAACGTTTTTTTTTTTTTGTGAGCTGTGGGAATTATGGACAGATGTTTTTTTTCCCTTCCTTCATGGGCCCCTAACGCCATGGTCGTCCCTGGAGCATTGCAACGGTTGCATCGTTTTATTTCATATCTATGCTACTGACCAGAAATTGTTGATTACTGCCCATTTTTCTTCTTCACCCCCAGACCTCATGGATGAACTTAAAGCCTTGCAGCACACCTGGACAAGGTTTATTATTTGTGTGTGTAGATACTGTATATGGTTTTAATATAACTCAATTAACTTTAAAATTTTTTTTTTTCAATTTTCACTTTTTCCTTAATTTTTTTCAAACTGAACCAACCTCTAATCGCCAGTTGGTCAGTCCGTTGGTCAGGTAGTTAGCCAGTCAGTCAGTCAGCAGGCTGTTGGTCCGTTTGACAAACACTTATTTGCTTGTCTATTGAACTGAACAGCCAGAATCCAGCTCCGCATTGTGGCCATGGGTAAATAAAATACAATCAAAGGGGCACACTCCAACTGCTGTTTATAAATGCTCTGCTACTCCTCGTCTTCTTCCGACTGCCAGTAAGCGCAACACATTTCTATATCGTCAATGCGCCGCGATCTAACACACAAGACAGTTTGAATATATATAATTTCACCAATTTTAACATAAAACCACAATGGTTTATGCACAAATATATACTCATACTTTAATTATTAGACTCAAACATACATCGTAGATTTGTGTAGTCTTAGCAAAGTGAAGTGACCTGGTTTCGCATTCTTAGCCAATCACAGGCAAACAAACACAGCCGAGACTGTCAGCAAAATGGACATCCTTCAGGGATGGACTGAGAGGTACTTGACCCGGTTAGTGGCGATTACACTGACGAACAAAAACCCACTTCCGTCAATGCTTAATCCTCTATTATTCCCTTTTCATTTGTTGCCACTATAAGCGTTAAACTACCGAAAATCGCGGCAACACACTCATACATTATCTGTTTGATTTTGTGCTGGACTGTTACATTATGATGTATTTCGACTTTTATTGGTTGCTATTTATGTGAAACATTTGTGAAGTGATGTTAGAGGCAAGGAACCCCAGATTATTTTGAGGCAGCTGGTTACCAAGACACACAAGCATAAAATCAAGCACTCGAGTGCTAAATTGGGATGCACTTACTAATCCCTTATTTTCATGAACTTCGACTACAATTTTGACCTTTGGGCGACTGGGAAAATAAAATAAATGGGTTAAGCAGGGTATTTTGGGAAAAATCAAAATGTTTGACCAAATTCTGTATTTTTGTTCATATCTCAAAACTAAACTCTGCAACATATGCCTATTTGGTGGAAAACCTTTTTTTTTCTTTTCATTCGTATTAGCCGTCAATTATGTGTGGAGTTTTGCTATTTTCACTATTCCCCACGAATAGTCTGTATCTGTTGTAGTGCCAGAACTTGCTAATTAATTTACTGTTTTCTTCCCTTCTTCAGTCAACCAGACCGTGGACCCTTTTGAGTGGTACATAGTCGGGAGGAACCTCTTTGCTATGGCAGTACAGGGTGTTGTCTTCTTTATTATCACCTTAATGCTGCAGTACACGTTCTTCAGTGGTCGCTGGAGTGTCCGAAACAATTGTCTTGGTCTGACTCGCATCAGGTATGCTCTGCTTTCAGAGACCACTGTATCTGCTGGGTTGACTGATTTTTAATAAATATTTTTGTTAATGAATTCCTGAATGGTTGTATTACAGCGATGGAATTTGGTTGCACGTTAAATCAAGTCACTGTGCACTTGTGTCTTAATTGTGACAATATTGCGGTTTTGTGTGTTCAGGCCATGGCTGGTTGTGCCAAAGATCTTTCCTCTTTGCCAAGAAGACGAGGACGTGGCCAGGGAAAGAGAATGTGTCAAAAGTGGCAAAGCTGATTCTGACCTCCTCACCATGATTGATCTAACCAAAGTGCATCTTTTATTTTGTGCATAATCTTATAGCAGGATGTCTTAAAATGGACTAGAAGAGTCAAACATTTAAAGCATGGGCCTCTAGAGATTTATTTCACTGTATTAAGTCATATTGCTGTACATCTTTCAGATATACACAGCTGGCAAGAAGCCAGCAGTCGATCAACTCTGCCTGGGAATTCCTCGTGGTGAGGTGAGGATCTACAATAAATATTTTCCAACAACATGCCAGAACATTAGGACTCCTCACATAGTTAAGATAATAATTCCCAGTTTTGATTGGCAATGTCAGAGGTATTAATTTAAAAATGTATTCTTGTGGTTGTAGTTTTTATTATTCATAACTGCACTGTAGCCTACTCAGAGCTGTATGTGGTTATTGACTTTCTTATTTAGCCAAAATTTGGTTATCATAGCAATGGACAATTTTTCTGGAGTATTGTGTGTGCCTGTGTATGTGTTTTTAAGTCAGTTAAGTTTAATTGGATTTTAGAGTGGGTTTGTTAGTTTTTATTAGTTTATCTTTTTAAATGCTTCATTTCCATTTTTAGTATACCAATCAGATTTTGATTTTTGGTATATTTCGGGAGTGAAACATTAATATGCTTTCATAAACTACAATTGCCATTGTGAGGTTGATATTGTTCTTGTAGAAATCATTAATTATGTTATTGTTATTGTGACTATTATTATTATGGCTGCACGGTGGATGAGTGGTTAGCACATCGACCTCATAGGTCTGTGGTTCGAATCCAGCCCCGGTCTTCCTGTGTGGAGTTTGCATGTTCTCCCCGTGTCTATGTGGTACAGGTACTCCTGTTTTCTCCCTCATTCCAAAAACATTCATGGTAGTTTAATTGAACACTCTAAATTCTCGCCAGGTGTGATTGAAAGTGTGAATGGTTGTTTGTGTGTGTGCCCTTGTGCCCTATAATTGGTTGGCAACAAGTTCAGGCTGTACCCCGCCTGGTGCCTGAAGACAGCTGGGATAGGCTCCAATGCGCCTGTGATCCTTGTGAGGATGAGCAGCTCAGATAATGAATGGATTATGATTATTATTAGGGCCGAGCAGTGAATGCTGCAATGTCCACAAGTTTTTTGTAGAAGCTGTTATTAGGCCCGAGCAGCGACCGCTGCAAGGTCTCTATTGTTTTGTGTAAATTAATAGGGCCCGAGCAGCGACAGACTATTTGCCAATGTCCAATTTTGTCCGTCTTTTGCACAATTACAGGGGTCATTCTTTTGAACCCTGATCGTACAGGATTTATCCGCTTGACTTCAAACTTTGGCTGTACCATCTTAAGAGCTGGGACAAACACTGGGACAAATTTTTTTAGTTTTACTATATGACGGGGGCGGGGCTTCAAAGAGCTGGGACCCGCTTGTTGGTGGACTGGTCTCCCGCTCATTTCCAACGAGCTCCACCTGTTACGGCTGGGACCAATAAAAGGACCTCGGTTCTGCTGGTCGAGGCGGCCGAGACTTAACAGTGCAGCTCGCCCCACTTGTGTGACTTGTGTCACTTATTTTGTGGTATTCGGTTCATCGCAAGACACTAACTATTGTATATATATATATATATATATATATATATATATATATATATACATATATATATATATATATATATATATTAGTGATGGTAGATGAGGCATCCTGTATCGTTTCGACACAGTGACACAATGTATTGACACTGTGTTGACACTGTGTTGCTGAATACTGACACCTGGTGGACTTGCATGAAATATTTGACAGGGTCATCTGACACTGATCTGTCAAACTAATTTTATCCAATTCCATTGATTAGCGACGTGATGTGTTTTTATATATCCTATTTCTTATTACTTTCCATCGCACTAATTATTCTCTTATCTAATTTATATATTTAACTGAATTATTGTTGTATTGCACTGGAGAGGGGAGCTCTCTAATCTCGTTGCACACTTGAGTACAATGACAAAGGGATTTCTGATTCTGATTAGGCATTTGCTTTCACATTATTTTTACATACACGCAATTTCATAAAAAAAATCTTTGATATTCGAGACGCAGTTGATAAATTAAGAGAACATCTGTCTGAATGCCCAAGTAAAAGTGTTGTGAATGACAATGGACTCATTGTAATTAAAGATTTTTATTCCAAAAAATTAGTTTCTCCAGCGTTTTGTTATTCCGTCTATTTCTTTTTTTGAGGCAATTTCCCCCGCATTTGAGAAGATCCTCTCACAAGGCACTGAAGAGGCCGGTGTGCACAACGCCTGTGTGGCTAATATAAATAGGTGAGGGAACGTTGCCTCCATGGACTTCCAGTATAAGAGCGGGTCTTCCGTACGTGCAACGTGTCCTGCTGACGTATAGCGCCGCACCTCTGAGTGCGCATCAACAGTGACGTCTTCTATCTTGCGGATATTTAATGCAAAGTAACGTGCCAATAACTCGATGCTTGTTTTGAGCGTCCATCCTGTTGATAGATGCGCTTCCTTATGAGCACAGTTTGGCGCGCGACCGCTGTGTCGACACGATTCTGGTAGTGGTCACGTGACTTTCTCAAAGCAGTACGCGCACCGACACGGGGTTTGCCCTGGAAGCTCGGCGCGCGCATCGACGCCTCGGTGTCGCTGGACCCATCACTAATATATATATATATATATATATATATATGTTTATGAACTTGGGTCACACCTTTTGTTGAACGCATTCTCATTTTCCAAATTGTACAATTATGCACCATTTTTTTTTTTTGAAGTAAGTTATGGGTACTTTAAATTGTGATTACAATTAGATGGAGATGATGGCAACTTTTAGTGTGCTGGATTTTGTTGCAAATCCCTCCACTCAGGATCTGCAAAATTGCAAGAAAGCTGAATTACTCAGTATTGTTGAACATTTTAAGTTTAGAGTTCCAAAACAAATCCGAAAAGATGAACTCCGCATGCTCGTGAGCGATAGGTTGGTGGAAATAGGCCTGCTGGTTTTGCCAGTGGAAGAAATCTCTCCAAAGCCCAACCCAGGGTTTGTGACGCCTCCTGGGTCTCTCCATGTTTGAGAGTGCGGTGCCCGAGGGCGATGAACGGACTGATCAACTGTATATTCACTCTCGTGTAGACCCCTCTTGACCCCTCATTCTCCTGGCTCGTCTGGTGAGGCTAAGCGAAAGGTCATTCTGGCATGACTCAAATTGGAAGCTGAGGAAAGGGAGAGTGCCCGCAAAGCCCATGTGGAATTGGAGGTTCGTAAATGGAGATTGAGGCGGACAAAACTGTAAAACTCAAGCAGCTGCATCTTGAAGCTCAGCGCAGCATACCAAGTCCTGGCCTTGGTGGAGGCCTTTCTTCCACCTCCCAGACACTCAATACCATCTGTCTATGTGAGAAAATGCCTACGTTCAGAGAAAATGTAAGTGATGCATATTTTTCAGCTTTTGAAAATATGGTGATGGCTTTACAGTGGCCACGTGATGTTTGGCCCATCCTTTTACAATGGAAAATACATGGAAAAGCACAGGAAATAATTGCTGCCTTACCTCTTGAAGACAGTTTATGCTATGACACCGTCAAAACTGCCGTTTTGTGCGTCTACAAGTTGGTGCAGACAGAACAATTTTAGAAATCATAGAAAAAAGCCCCAAATCGCACTTGTGTTGAATTTGGAACTCTTTTTGACAAATAGTGTGCATCTACCCAGGCTGTGACATTTTCTTCTTTACGTGAACTCGTGATGTTCGAAGACTTTAAGAAAAATCTCCCTGACTGTTTTTGTATACTTGAATGAACAAAAATTTAACAATCTCTCTGGAGCTGCTATTTTAGCGGATGAAGACCCCATGCTCACCCACCTATGAGCACTTCTCCTTCTAAGGTCACTAACAATGACCGAGAGTGTTTTTACTGCCATAAATCTGCACCGCAAACAAAAGGCATTGGGGTAATTAAATCTAACACAGTTAGTTTAAAACCCAATGCCAAACAACAACTTGACTGATGTTTTAAGCCATTTGTTTTTCAGGGAGTCGTCTCTCTTTCTGAAAAAGCATCTGATCAGCACCCTATTCACTTTCTCAGAGACACGGGGTGGTTTGCAATCTGTAATCTTGGCTAGTGCGCTACCATTTTCTTCTCTGTCTGTACTTTGGGGAATAGAGATGGCATATCGCCCTCGGTCTGTTCAGCTCATGGATTTAAAATCAAAACTCATCATCGGCCTTTTCCGAATTGCAGTTTGCTCTGTGTTGCCAATAGGTGGTGTGTAAATGCTAATGGGAAATGACAGCAGGGGGTAAAGTGATTCCTTCTTTAGGTGGTAGACTCTCCTCAAAGTGACAAGAGTGTCTCAGAATTCTATCCCATTTGTGACATTACGCGTGCTCAGTCACGTAAAAACCCCGATATTGACCTGTGTGACAGCATTTTTATGCCTGCACTTTCAAATCCCTTGGAATCAGCAAGTGAAACCAAATTTGAGACTAATGCAAAGATAAAGATAAAAGATAAAGATGTCCCACGATGGGGAAATTTGAGGTGTTACAGCAAGAAAGATATAGATCACACAGAGTCGGCGGCGTAATGTAGCCGTTAATGTATAACATTAGCAGCAGACATTCATAAAAAGCATGCAAATATACACAGTATAAACGTACCTAAGTGTAAGGAAACACTCCTAATGCCTGTCCATTATACAGAGGGGGAAATGCTGTAATGATAAAAACTACTGAATGATTGAAAATACTGCAATGGTAAAAATATTGCAATGATAAAAGTACTGTAATGGTAAGAGTACTGAAATGATAGAAAAGTACTATAATGACAGAAAATACTGCAATGAGAAAAGTACTGTAATAGTACAAGTACTGCAGCGATAGAAAAATACTGCAATGATAAAAGTACTGTAATAGTAAAAGTACCGCAATGATGGGAAATACTGCAATGATAAAAGTACTGTAATAGTGAACATCTTGCAATGGTAGAAATACTGCAGTGATAGAAGTACTGTAATAGGAATACTGTAATGGTAAACAAAATACATCATTATTTAAGTACACCATTGGTTGAAAGTACAGTAGTAGTGTATATTGCATCCTAGGACTGCACAATTGCACTAATGCCCTCCCGTTTGTAGGCCTGACCCAATGTTCTTGTTAAAAAGTCTGACAGCAGTCGGCAGGAAGGAGCGGCGAAATCTCTCTTTGGTACAGCGAGGGTGTAACAGTCTATCACTAAAGGAGCTGTGGAGTGTTCTCAGAGTGTCATTGAGTGGGTGGGCTGGGTTGTCCAGCATTGATGACAGTTTTGCCGTCATCCTCCTGCCCCCCACTGAGTCCACAGAGTCCAGGGAGCAGCCCAGGACAGAGCTGGCCCTCCTCACTAGTTTGTCCAGTCTCTTTTTGTCCCGGCCCGAAATACCTCCTGCCCAGGAGACCACTCCATAGAAGATGACTGATGAAACCACCGAGTCATAGAAGTTCCTGAGGAGTGTTCCCCGAACGCCAAAGGACCTCAGCCTCCTGAGTAGGAAGAGTCTGCTCTGACCCTTCCTATAGAGGGCGTCTGTGTTGTCGCTCCAGTCCAGTTTATTGTTCAGATGAACACCCAGGTACTTGTAAGTTGAGACCCTCTCAACGTCTGTTCCCTGGATATTGACTGGTGCAGGTGGAGAGTGCCGACGCTTGCGGAAATCCACCACCAGCTCTTTGGATTTCCCAGCGTTGATTTGGAGGCGGTTCTGCTGACACCAGTCCACGAACCCCTGCGTAACCCCTCTGTACTCCCGATCGTCACCGGCAGTGATGAGGCCGACAATCGCAGAGTCATCAGAGAACTTCTGCAGGTGACAGGTTGTGGAATTGTATTTGTAGTCCGAGGTGTAGAGGGTGAACAGGAAGGGAGCCAGAACAGTTCCCTGCGGCGCTCCCGTGCTGCAGAGGAGCACGTCAGACACACAGTACTGTGTCCTCACGTACTGTGGCCGGTTTGTGAGGTAGTCGTGGATCCATGTGATGAGGTTGTGGGCCACTCCCGCCTGGTCCAGCTTGTCTTCCAATAAGGCGGGCTTGGATGGTGTTGAAAGCACTTGAGAAATCAAAGAACATGATCCTCACCGTGCCCCCCGCCTTCTCCAGGTGGGAGAGTGAAGTGTGGAGCAGGTAGATGATGGCATCATCCACACTGATGCTAGGCTGGTATGCGAACTGGAGTGGGTCCATTGAGGAGCTGACCAGGGGGCGCAGATGGACGAGGACCAGTCTCTCCTGGGTCTTCATCAGATGAGACGTCAGCGCCACTGGTCTGAAGTTGTTGAGCTCCTTCGGATGGGGTGTCTTTGGAACCGGAACCAGGCAGGATGTTTTCCACAGGTGGGGGACTCTGCCCAGCTTCAGGCTCAGGTAGAACATGTGCTGGACGATTCCACACAGCTGGTCTACGCAGGATTTGAGGAGCTGGGAGCTAATCTCATCTGGACCTGCTGCCTTCCTCGCCTTCATCTTCCTCATGGTTCTTCACCTGAGATGTTGTGAGGAACAAGGCTGAGCAGGAGGAAGTGGTGGTTGTCTGATGAGGCTGGGAACTGCAGCCTGTGGAGAGAGAGAGGGGAGAGAGAGGGGGAGAGAGGGTCCGTTCGCAGTGGCAGGAGGGGTTGGTGGGGGCTGCAGCAGGGGAGCCTGAGCGGGGTCAGGCATTTGATCAAACCTATTGAAAAATAGGTTCAACTCATTTGCCCACTGAAGCCCCCTCCCCTTCTGGGTCTTACCTGGTTGTCCATGGCCTGAGATGGTCTTCAGGCCCCTCCAGACATCCCTGGCATTGTTCCGCTGCAGTTGTTCCTCCATCCGCATCCTGTAGGACTTTTTCCCCTCTCGGATCCTCCTCCTCAGCTGACGCTGCACTCTCTTCAGCTCGTCCTTGTCGCCTGACACAAAAGCCCTCTTTTTCTCCTTCAGGAGAGCTTTAACGTCCGGTGTGATCCAGGGTTTGTTGTTGGAGAAACATCTTACAGTCCGGGTGGGAATGGTGTTCTCCATGCAGAAGTTAATATAGTCTGTAATTGTGTCTGTTAGACCATTAATGTCCTCACTGTGAGCTTCGCTGAATACCTCCCACACAGTTGTGTTCAAACAGTCCTTTAAGGCCTCCTCGGCTTCTCCGGACCATCGCTGAACTGTGCGTGTCACAGCTGGCTGCCTGCGGACCAGAGGTTTGTACACAGGCAGGAGAGCAACCAAGTTGTGGTCAGCTTTGCCCAGCGGGGGGAGGGGCAGTGATGTGTACGCCTCCTTGGTGTTGGCATAGAAAAGGTCCAATATTTTATTGTCTGGTGTGGCAGGTTACATATTGTGTGAATGAAGGCAGAGAGGAGGAAGGAGAAGCATGATTGAAGTCACCAGAGATAAGGAGCAGGGCATTTGGGTGCTGTGTTTGTAGCCTGCTCACAGCTGCAGTCTGTACGTCACAGGCTGTCTCACTGTTAGCAGAGGGTGGCACGTACGCCGCCACCGCGATCACATGACTGAACTCTCGCGGTAAATAGAACGGACGCATGCTAACGACTATCAGCTCAATGTTCCGACTGCAAAGTTGATCCTTATCAGTTATGTTCCCAGGGTTACTCCATCTATCATTAACAAACACAGCCAGCCCTCCCCCTTTCCTCTTACCGCTGTCCAGTGTCCTGTCCGCGCGTAGTATTTGGAAGCCGTCCAATTCCACGACGGCGTCCGGCGTTAGCTCTGTTAGCCACGACTCTGTGAACACCAGTAAGCTAGCCTCCCGGACAATCCTCTCGTGCCGGGTTAGCGCTGTTAGCTCGTCCATTTTATTGGGGAGGGATCTGACATTCCCCATAATAACGGACGGGAGGACGGGGTGGTATCGTCTCCTCCTTGCCTGGCATTTAGCCCCCGCACGACATCCCCGTCTCTTCCTCCTCAGCTCGCGGGGGATATCGGGTCTCGCTCCGGGAGCCGACGCGGGGTTAGCACGCAGTGCTAACAGCTGATCTCTTGAGTACACGATCGATCCGTAGCTCCGAGTTTTGTCTCCGGACACGATCGCGCAAAAAACAACCCCCAACAGCAGTAAAACCACCGCAAGTTGTATGTCCATTGCTGAGATGAGGTAAAAATAAAATAAAACAGGGTAAAGGGATAAAACACACGAAAAAGGCTCAATAGTGAGCCACGCTGCTGTAAACAGGCAGCCACTCGCGCGGCGCCGGAACCGGAAATTGCAACCCAGAAACCATAAAACAAAAAACAACAGAAACCAAAATTACTTCTCTAATTCCCACAGTCAGTCTTGAGGTGTTGTGTTCCCCTGACCACCTGTGTACAGAGCAGAGAGTGGATCCAAGCTTGTTTGGCAGTGTTGTGAGTAGCAACCAAGTTGACAACGCGCTCACTGGTTACTTCCTTGACCAAAAAGGACTAATGCGTAAATGGTCTAAACCAGGGATGTCCAAACTTTTTGCAAAGCGGGCCGGATTTGAAGTTGCAAAATGTGGGGGGGGCCGACCTCGGCTGACATTCACTGCATAAACAACAATATATTCAAACACATTTTAGCAAGCGATTCTGTGTTTCACATTTTGCTTTTTTATTTGCATTTAAACCATCAAACATGTATTTTGGTTCATTTGAAATATGAACATCACATGCAATTGAATATTTGCTTAACTTTTTATTCTTAAACAGAAGTAATTATACTCTTGAGTGCAAATAATATTTGAACATGAATTATATTATGAACATGAATTATATTATCATCATGGGAGTTCAATGTCCACAGAATTTTTGAAAAACAGAAATGATTACCACAAGTGCAGGACTAATTTGATATATATGACATATCAAATATAAATGTTGATTGAAAATTTTATTCTGGAATGAAAACCGACAACTTGTCTGAATTTGTGACTGAACAAAACAAAATTAAGTCAGTTATTTTAATGACAAATGACTTGCCTGCATTAATGTGACGGGTGATACTGAGATCTGGACTGCAGCACAAAGGCCAGGTCTGGCTCAAAGGCAGAAGTATTAATGCGCAAGATGTCTCGCAGATGAGAGTCTGTGAGCCGTGTCCTCAGACGACTCTTATTTAAGTTCATTACAGAGAATGTCTTTTCACACAAATACGTCGACCCAAACAAGCTCAACATTTTCTTAGCAAACTCTCGAATCTCTCGAAACCTGCCTTTATCCAGCTCTCTGTAAAGGTTGGCAAGAGAAAGTTGCTGGTGCCGACTACGGCTCTCGGCGTCACACTGCAACTCACTGTAAATGGGCTGGAACATTGTCTGTGTCCACGGAGAAAGGTGATGAAAAAAGAGCGATGTCCTTCTCAATAGCTGCAAAATCCCGAAAGCGTTGTGTGAACTCTTCAGCCAAAGATTTCATATCTGATGCGTACCTCTTCGTTTGTGCACTGATATTGCTCTCTGGGAATCTGATTATGATTTCTTGCAGCGCTGAGAAATGTGCAGTATTGGGCTGGGTCTGCGACAGGTGTCTTTCAAACAGTTTGAGCTTGATTCCAAAGGCTTTGATGTGTGAAAATAGTTGGTTTATGACTCCGTCTGGTCCCTGGAGACTGGTGTTCAGGACATTAAGGTGCTTTGTAATGTCAACTAGAAAACCCAAATCAGCTAGCCACATGGGGTCACCTAGTTCTTGCATAGGTTGTCCCTTTTCAGCCAAAAACTCACAGATTTGCTGCTTAAGAGAGTAGAAGCGCGACAGTGCAGAACCCCGACTAAGCCATCGCACGTCAGTGAAATAGACAACGTCTCCATATTCTGCATGAACATCGCTGAGAAACTGTTGAAACTGGCGGTGGCATAGCGCTCTGGAGCGAATATAGTTAATAGCCTTTATCACCGGTTTCATAACATGTTCGTATTGGAGATGTTTGGCACACAGAACTTGCTGATGAATGATGCAATGGAGTTTTACAGCGCTACCCCCTTCTTCACTTACTTTGTTACATATTAGTGTCGCGAATCCACTTCGTTCGCCAGCCATGGATGGTGCGCCGTCCGTAATAATCCCAGAAATTTTATTCCACGGGAGTTTTAAGTCATCCACAGCAGCGCAAACAGAAGAGAATAGGTCTGTTCCTCTCGTTTGGGCTTTCAGGCTCTGCAGGTCAAGTAGTTCTTCAGTAACATTCATTTCATTGTCCACTCCTCTCAAAAAAATAAGCAACTGGGCAGTGTCCGAGGCGTCTGTGCTTTCGTCGCAAGCCAGAAAAAAAAAATCAAACTCCTTTCCTTGGACCCCCAATTGTCTTTTGATGTCTGACGACACTTCCTCAATCCTGCGTGCTACGGTGTTACGTGCCAGGCAAACTTTGGCATACTCTTGCTGCTTCTCGGGACATATTTTCTTCGCCATAGTCATCATGCAGTCTTTGATAAATTCACCCTCGGTGAAAGGTTTGCAATGCTTCGCGATCAGTGTTGCTACCTCGTAGCTAGCTTTCGTGGCATTCTCATTTGACTCTCGGGCTCTTGCAAAATACTGCTGCTGTGAGAATAAACCCGCTTCAAGTTGCGCCAATTTCTTGCTGCGTTCCTCCCCGGTCAAATTGTCATACATGTCAGCGTGTTTCGTTTGGTAATGTTGTTTGACATTGAACTCTTTAAAAACAGCCACGGTCTCTTTGCAAATGAGACAGACACAGTTGTTACGTATTTCTGTGAAGAAATAGTCCAATTTCCACACATCTTTGAAGCGTCGACCCTCGCAGTCAACTTTCCTTATTTTGTTTATTGTCGCCATTTTATAAATTGGGGGTAAAGGTCACCCGGGCTGATGCCTTGTAGTGATACTGCCTCTAGTGGGTAAATTAAGAACAGCAGTTAGGAAGAGCGCGCACTCAGTACTGTATATGTGCGGGCCAGAATGTATTAATTTTATTACAGAGGCTGCGGGCCGGATTAAGTTTGACCCCGGGCCGCATTTGGCCCCCGGGCCGGACTTTGGACATGTCTGGTCTAAACCCACTGATCCTTATCAGGTTGTAGTGCCCACAAAGTATCGACCACACATTTTAACTTTGGCACATGAAAGCCAGTGGTCTGGACACTTATTACTAGTGTTGTTCGGATAGCAATACCAGTTTCTGTAACTCTGTCGATACTGCCTTAAAATCTGGTATTGGTTACGACGAGTACCAACCAGTATGGACCCAATCAAGGATGCGTGCAGAGCCCTCTCCTATACGCCCTCTACACCTACGACTGCAGCCCAGCCCACGGCAACAACACCATCGTCAAGTTTGCTGACGACATGACAGTGGTCGGTCTGATCTCGGAAGGTGACGAGACAGCCTACAGAGAGGAGGTAAAGAGGCTGACGGCTTGGTGCGAGGACAACAGACTGCAACTCAACATTGCAAAAACAAAGGAGATCGTCATCGACTTCAGGAGGAACAAGACGGTGCCGCCCCGCCTCTGCATCGAAGGCGTGTGTGTGGAGAGGGTCCACACGTTCAAGTTCCTGGGAGTACAGATCTCCGATGACCTTTCTTGGACTCACAACACCACAGCAGTGGTAAAGAAGGTCCACCAGCGTCTGCACTTCCTGAGAGTCCTCAGGAAATTCAACCTGGACAGGAAGCTGCACTGAGGCGGACAGAGTGAGGCTCCAGAGGACAGTCAAAACGGCGCAAAGGATTATTGGCTGCCCTCTCCCCTCACTGTCGGACATCTACACCGCCCGGTGCCTCAGCAGGGCTTTCAACATCGTCAAAAACAATACCCACCCAAACTCCCACCTGTTTGAGTCAGGACCGCTTCCCAGCCGAGGCTGGAAAGCGGTGGAAGGTGGACCCTTAATCGCAGACTCAGGAGGAATTGATTGACAGGATGTTTATTGGAAGCCGTCAAGCAATACACAATAATCACTATGATGCAGTATCTATAAATTTAGTAACCGCAAGGGTTCTATGAGTACAGCCGCCGGAGAGGCGAAACACAAAACGCTGGGAGACCGAGTCACTCCAGGAAAAAATAAGGAATCAACAGAAAACGCTTGCAACGCAAGAAACCGAAAAACAATGCTTACCACGAAAGGGTGAAGACCAAATCCAATTGAGACGATAAACTTAAAGCGAGCCGAAAAGTAGCTGGTGAAATTCAAAACATGAAAACGCAAACAACAGAACCAGAGCAAATCGCGAGCAGAACAATCTGTGAACGAGAGCATGAGCAATAGCATGAGCAACGTGGGACAATAATCCGACGCGGGTATGTCCGCGTCGGCTGCTTAAGTAGTCCAATGATTAGTGTCATAATGACATTCAGCTGTGGCGATCGGGAGCGCGTCTCGCTCGTGGCCGCTTCCCGGAGCGGAGCCGCCGGGCCACGCCCACTTGCTGGAGACGCCGCAGACGGATCGTGACAGTACCCCCCCCTCAAAGGACGCCCCTTGGCGGACCACCTGGCTTTGACGGGTTGGCGTTGTGGTAGTCGCGGAGCAGGTCTTGACACATGATCCAGGAGCGGGGAATCCATTGCCGCTCCTCTGGACCGTAGCCTTCCCAGTCAACCAGGTACTGGACCCCTCTCCCCCTGCGCCTGGAGTCCAAGATCTCTCGAACCGTGTAGACCGGGTCGCCGTCGATGATCCTAGGAGGTGGCGGAGGGCGGCACAAGAGGGCAGGTAGGTGCAGGTTTGAGGAGCGAGACGTGGAACACCGGGTGTATCCTCATGGTGGGAGGCAGCTTCAGCCGGACGGAGACCGGGTTGATCAGCTTGTCGATCGGGAAAGGTCCCACGAAGCGCGGACCCAGCTTGCGAGACACCCCTGCCAGGTTCAGATCGCGGGCGGACAACCACACTTGGTCACCGACCTGGTATGGCGGGGCCAGGCGCCGGCGACGGTCAGCGATCCTCTGGTTGCGTTCCGCCGTTCGGGACAGCGCCGCCCGCGCCTCCTTCCAGACCTGGTGGGCACGCTTGAGATGACGCTGGACCGAGGGGACCTCTTCAGCGCCGGCCTGCGTCGGGAACAGTGGGGGTTGGTAGCCGTAAGCGGTCATAAACGGTGACCTACCCGTCGCCGATGACACCAAGGTGTTGTGGGCGTACTCGATCCAGGGGAGGTGGTCGACCCAGGACGCCGGCTGGTTGCTGCACACGCACCGGAGAGCCGACTCCAGGTCCTGGTTTGCCCGCTCTGACTGCCCGTTGGTTTGGGGGTGGTAGCCAGAGGACAGGCTCGGTGTGGCCCCCAGGGACCGGCAGAAGAGCCTCCAGACGCGGGAAATGAACTGTGGCCCGCGGTCGGACACCAGGTCGTCCGGAATCCCGTGCAGGCGAACCACGTGCTGGACCAGGAGATGGGCGGTCTCCAGGGCGGACGGGAGCTTGGGCAGGGCGATGAAGTGGGCTGCTTTGGAAAAACGGTCCACCACTGTGAGGACGACGGAGTGACCCTTGGAGGCGGGCAGTCCCGTGACGAAATCCAGCGCGATGTTCGACCATGGGCGCGCCGGCACTGGAAGCGGCTGAAGCAGGCCTGTTGGCGGCTGGTGGGACGCCTTGCTGGCAGGGCACGCGGGGCAGGCCTGGACGTATTGGGTGACGTCGGACTTGAGGGACGGCCACCAGAACCGCTGCCCGATCAGCCCTAGGGTGCGGCGGATGCCCGGATGGCAGGCCAGCTTGGAGGCGTGTCCCCATTCGATCACCTCCGACCGATGCTGCGTGGGCACGTACAGTCTCCCCGTCGGGCATCCTGCAGGAGCGCCGTCGTCCTCCTGCGCCTCCCGGATCTTCTGCTCCATCTCCCACTGCACGCCCCCCACCAATCGGTGACCCGGTACCACGCTCGGAGGTCCTTCCTCTTCCTCCCAGGGGTCGTGGATGCGGGACAACGCGTCGGGCTTGGTGTTCCGGGCGCCGGGGCGGTAAGTCATGGTGTAGTTGAACGGGCTGAGGAGGAGCGCCCAGCGCGCGAGTCGGGGGTTGAGTCTTTTCATGAGCCGGATGTATGACAAGTTCTTGTGATCGGTGAAGATGGTGAAAGGTTCCTTGGTGCCCTCCAGCCAGTGCCGCCACTCCTGAAGAGCCAGGACCACGGCCAAGAGTTCCCGGTTGCCCACGTCGTAGTTCGCCTCCGCAGGCGTGAGTCGGCGGGAGAAGAAGGCGCAGGGGTGGAGCCGCTGGTCGACCGGTGACCGCTGGGAAAGGACGGCCCCCACTCCTGAATCAGAGGCGTCCACCTCGACGACAAAAGGGAGATCAGAGTTAGGGTGGTGAAGCACCGGAGGGTTCGTGAAAGCCTCTTTCAGGCTCGAGAATGCCGCTTCGGCGTTACTGTCCCAAACGAAGCGAGTCTTTGTGGACGTGAGGCGGGTGAGTGGCAGGGCCCGGCGGCTATAGTCCTTGATAAAGCGTCTTTAGAAGTTTGCGAAGCCCAGGAAGCGTTGGAGCTGTTTACGGGTGGTTGGCGCCGGCCAATCCACCACCGCGCGGGTCTTGGCCGGGTCGGCCTTGAGTTGTCCATTCTCGACTATGAACCACAGGAAGGGGACGGAGGTTTTGTGAAACTCGCATTTTTCGGCTTTAACAAAAAGTTTATTTTCGAGCAGCCGCTGCAGAATAGCGCGAACGTGCCGTTGGTGTTCGCCAACGGTGCGGGAGAAGATCAAGATGTCGTCCAGATAGACGAAGCAGCAGGTGTTCAACATGTCCCTCAGGACGTCATTGATGAGCGCTTGGAACACGGCCGGGGCGTTGGACAAGCCGAAAGGCATGACTAAATACTCGAAATGCCCGAGGGGAGTTTTAAAAGCGGTCTTCCACTCGTCTCCCTCCCTGATCCGGACCAAGTGATAGGCACTTCGCAGGTCCAATTTGGAAAAGATCGTGGCAAATTGTAGGGGAGCGAACGCGGAGTCCAGTAACGGCAGTGGGTATCGGTTTTTAACTGTGATCGCGTTTAGCTCTTTATAGTCTACGCACGGGCGCAAGCTCTTATCTTTCTTTTCAACGAAAAACATGCCAGCCCCGACTGGGGACGTAGAGGGGCGAATCAGACCCGCGGCCAGCGACTCGGTGATATAGTCCCTCATGGCGCCTTGTTCGGGCTGCGAGATCTTGTAAAGGCGGACTGACGGAAGCACCGGATTCGGGAGGAGGTCGATCGCGCAGTCGTACGGGCGGTGTGGAGGCAAGGACTTGGCGCGCTCCTTGCTGAACACGGCGCGGAGGTCGTGGTAGACTGCTGGAACGTTATCGAGGTTTACCTTCTTGACCGGGACTACATCGACCTGACGACCCTCTTCGGCGGATCGTAGGCAGTGGGCGTAACAGAAGGGGCTCCAGCTCTGGATCGCTAGTCGCCCCCAGTCGATATCCGGGTTATGTGCTTTTAGCCACGGGATCCCCAGGACGACCGGGGCTGCCCTAGCCGGCATTACGAAAAAGGAACGTTTCTCGATGTGGTTACCGGAGAGTTTCAGCGTTAGAGGTTCGGTTAAGCGGCGAATGTCGGCTAATAGGCGACCGTCGAGGTCGCACAGCTTTTCGGACCGGTCTAAGTCCGTGACAGTGCAACCGAGCTTAGCGACTAACCCGGCGTCTATAAAGCAATCGTCTGCGCCCGAGTCGATCAACGCCCGAATCTTGACTGAGGTGTTCATGATTATGAGTTCCCCGTCCACCTCCAGTCTCCGCGCGTTGCCGGTCTGGACCGGCGCCTTCGCCGGGGCGTCTGGCTGCCCCTTCCTGGGGTTGGAGTTCGCGGCGGAATCGGCCGCAGACTCGCAGCATTCCTCGTGGCGGGCAGGCGACCCTCGACGGCTGGCTCGGCGGGGACAGGTGATCGCTCGATGGCCCTGGAGACCGCAGTAGAAGCAAGCCCCGGACCCGCGACGTCTCTCTCGCTCCCGGGTGTCGAGGCGGCTGGCTCCCAGCTGCATCGGCTCGTCGGCTGGCAGTGGCTCGGGAACCTGGTAGCGTGGCGGCTCGTGGCGTCGCAGCTCCAACCCTCGTTCGCGGCGGCGCTCTCGCAGGCGATTGTCGAGTCGGATGGCCAAGGTGATGAGTTCCTCCAAGGTCTCGGCGTCGTCTCGCACCGCCAGCTCGTCCTTGAGGACGGAACTCAGCCCTCTCCGGAACACCGTCCGCAGGGCGCAGTCATCGAAGCCACTCTCAGCGGCGCGGACCCGGAAGGCGATAGAGTAGTCCGCTACCGACCGGGAGCCTTGCGTGCAGTCCAAAAGTTCCGCTCCCGCTTCTTTTCCCCGAATCGGGTGGCAAAACACCCTCTCGAACTCCGCAATGAACGCGGGGAACGAGGAGCGAACTTCCGGACGCACGTTGCTCACGGCCATTGCCCATGCACTAGCTTGACCAGTCAGGAGGCTCATCATGAAGGCTACCTTAGCATTATCGTGAGCATAGGTAAGGGGTTGCTGGTCAAAGATCAACCGGCAGTGGTGGATAAAGGGACCACAGAGGCCGGGCTCTCCGCCGTAGCGGTTGGGATGGGGCAAACTGGGCTCTCGGAATGGCATGCCCGCGACCGGTTGCCCGGTCGGGGCCGCCACGGGGGTCGGGGCGACAGGGGCTGCCAAGGTGCCCAGATGGGCACCGAGGCTCGTGAGCTGGTGGGTCAGCTGGCCGACCGCATCGCGGAGCGTCGCGAGTTCGGACGCCTGCTGCCCTATCATGCGTCCTTGACTGGCTATAGCTGAAAATACCTTCGCTGAGTCAGCGGGATCCATGGTTGGATTATTCTGTCAGGAAGCGGCTGGGAAGCGGTGGAAGGTGGACCCTTAATCGCAGACTCAGGAGGAATTGATTGACAGGATGTTTATTGGAAGCCGTCAAGCAATACACAATAATCACTATGATGCAGTATCTATAAATTTAGTAACCGCAAGGGTTCTATGAGTACAGCCGCCGGAGAGGCGAAACACAAAACGCTGGGAGACCGAGTCACTCCAGGAAAAAATAAGGAATCAACAGAAAACGCTTGCAACGCAAGAAACCGAAAAACAATGCTTACCACGAAAGGGTGAAGACCAAATCCAATTGAGACGATAAACTTAAAGCGAGCCGAAAAGTAGCTGGTGAAATTCAAAACATGAAAACGCAAACAACAGAACCAGAGCAAATCGCGAGTAGAACAATCTGTGAACGAGAGCATGAGCAATAGCATGAGCAACGTGGGACAATAATCCGACGCGGGTATGTCCGCGTCGGCTGCTTAAGTAGTCCAATGATTAGTGTCATAATGACATTCAGCTGTGGCGATCGGGAGCGCGTCTCGCTCGTGGCCGCTTCCCGGAGCGGAGCCGCCGGGCCACGCCCACTTGCTGGAGACGCCGCAGACGGATCGTGACAGTTTGACCTGATGCCCTCTGGCAGGCGCTACAGATGCATCAAATCGAGGACCAATAGACTGAGAAACAGTTTCTTACCGAGAGCCATATTCTGAACTCTCACACACACACGAGACCACCCTTACCTTGCAGAACAGCATCGTGATGTGTTTTTATATACCCTATTCAGTATTATTTTCCATTGCACTCTCTTATTTATCTAATTTATATATTTGTCTGTATTATTGTTGTATTGCACTGGAGAGGGGAGCTCTCTAATCTCGTTGCACTCTTGAGTACAATGACAATAAAGGGATTTCTAATTCTAATTCTAATTCTAATACGGCTATCGACATTGGTATCATGCTTTGACCGCAGCGAGACGTACGCTGAGGGGAAATACGAGGTGAAGCCTTATCCATTGTATAACGTTATTGGTCATGTGTCTACTTATGTCTAGTTTGGTGAAAAAGGTCCTATGTCGAGTTTGGTGAAAAAGGTCCTTATTATGACAGCTTTCCACATTGGAGGGAGTTGCTTGGTCAGGAGACTTTGCTATCAAGAGCCAGCAGTCTTGTGTCCCGAACGGGTTCGTGTTTGCTGGATTTTTGCCTCGTGACAGGTATGTTGCTTTTGGTTGACACAGTATTTCGTTGACTACTCTTATGGAGGAAAATGTAATTCATTAAATCGTTTGTGTCTGGATATACTCGTCTTTCTATGCGCCGTCGAAGCTCGAGCTTGCGCTAACATGCTAAAGTCGTCGTCATACTCCCGCAGGCGAAGTCCGCGAGCACGCCACTACTGCAATGCCGCGCCCATTTTGCCTTTAGAAAGCAAAGGGACCTAGATGACTAGGCGATGTATATGATTGGACTCGATCAGGAAGGTTTTGGCGAAAGTGGTATGTCTGTGTGTTGTGTTAAACTGTTCCTGCTTGTCGCCTAACCATGGTCGGGAGCCGCTCCTCATACAGAGCACAGAGAGACAGGGACCGAAATCGCGACGTCAGACCACGTGTTTTTGAGATCATCAAAGCTGCGGTCTGTGCCAACCTTCACAAAGTAGGTCACGGCGTACTGATGAAAAAAAACGCTGCGCTGTTATGCGTCCCGAAATAATTTCTTCCGCCGCTGCTAGAGTGCTCTGCGCTAAGCTATTTTGCGCCGCTGCAGTATGGACTTTATTTGCACTATATTCAAGTCTGTGCACAGCAGCAGCAACGAGCTGCGTGATGACAGATAAATGAGCCCACTAACAAGTAGCATTTTAAACGAGGAGGCAAACGAGGGGTCGCTAATAAGTGTGCTAAGTGAAATACAGATTCGACCCAAAATAAGTGCTTCGGTGTGCAGTCGACTTTGAACTGATGTCTGGTTAGAACCGCGTTAGGTTGGCGAGCCAGCAGCTATAAACAATCAATTTCAATCAATACGTATGAAGACATAAAATTAGATGATGGTTACATTTGCAATTTAGCAGACGTTCTCAAACCGGAACATGTAAACGGCTGACGTCATCATGACGAAGAGGTTCAATGTCAAATGTATGTTAAATATTTAGCATCTCATCAATATTTGCACCACAGAGTAATGAGTTTCTAGGTCTACACAATAATAGGTCTCCAAATTATATTTTTTAATAAATTTAGCTTTGCTATGGAACAATGATTTTATTGGCATAATCTGACCTCTATGTACAAAGAACATTAGTATGGAATGTAAAACATTTGGGAGTTTAAAAAAATGCAGTTTCATACACACAATTACACATTATTATGCAAATTTCCCCATTGTGGCACTATTAAAGGACATCATTATCTTTATCTCCAAATTTCAATCAAATGTAATCTTATGACCCACGGTATGTCATGATCCGCGTCGGGCATGACAGGAGTGTTTGTCAGTGTTTACGTGTGCATGCGGTTTTGTTATTGTTTTTGTCACCTTCTTCCTGCCATGTGCTTGTGTTATTGTTTGGTCAGCTGTGTTAGCGTTTCCCCTCAGCACTCGTCATCACCAGCCACGCACCTGTTCCCCGTTACCCTCATCAAGCACCTGCTTCCCATCTGCTCCCCTAATGACTTGGACTATATTAACCCTCCAGACCGACAACGCAGTGTCGGGTCATTGTTCCTTCTTGCCGCTACCTACGGACTGTCACGACCACGTCTTGTTCCTGTTCTTGCTCTTGTCCTCGTTCCAGCTCTTGCTCCCGCTCACGCTCTCGTTCATGCCCCCAGCTCTGGTCACCTCTTCCCGTCACTTTTCGTACCTCCCGCTTAGTTTGTTCCCGTCTCGTTGTGTTCTTTGTCCTTGTTCCAATTTAGTCACGTTTAGTTTGCCTTGTTATTTTGCACCCTGCCACGTTGTTTGTCTTGTTTGATCCAGTTAATAAATTCCCTTAACCCTATCCACCTCCCTGCTTCCTCGCACCTCTGGGTCCACCTCCTCCTCGCCCACCGGCGAGCAAACCTGACAGAATGACCCGACCTAAGAAGGACCCAACGAGGGGCTCCCGGCGGCGTCAGGGACGCCGCCGCCCAGACAACCGCCCTCATCAGCCTGCCGACCAGCCCCGTACCTCGTCTTCGTGTTACGGTAACGCCCTCGATTTCCTCCCCGACCTTCCTCCACACTGTATCATAGACCCCGATTACGACGACAATTTTGATCACCAGGCCAATTCACCCCCTCACGTTTTTGTTGATTATGATTTAGCAGAAGAGTTTGAGCACTATGCCCCGCACGTTTTTGTCGACTCGGATCACGAGTACAATACATATACGCCTTGTTAGACGCTCAGCGCAACCCGGACACAGTTAGTACCAGTCACTTTTTCCCCCCCGAACCATTCCTGACACCTTTTTCGTTTGAGTCTTCCCAGATCACCTCCCACTCCACCTCGCGCGCTTCACGTCCCAAATCTCGGAAGTCACGGTCACGTCGCACACCTCGTTCACCATCAGTTTCAAAACCTGCTCACGTTCCCCTGGCACCCCCTAGCTCGCGTTCACCAGCCACGGTAACCTTGGTCCCTCGTGTTCCCCATTCCCCTGATTCCCTATGGCGGCAGGCTGATAGGGATCAGGGCCCCCGGTTCGGCTGTGCCCGGACCGACTGCTGCGCCCAGCCCTCTGTCGCCCCCCCGCCAGCTGCTGAGCCCTGCCACGGCTCCCCGCCAGCTGCTGAGTCCCTTCCCGGCTCCCCGCCAGCCGCAGCGTCCCTTCCCGGCTGCCCCCCAGCCGCAGCGTCCCATCCCGGCTCCCCGCTAGCTGCTGAGCCCCGTTCCGGATCCTCCCCAGCTGCCGAGCCCCTTCCCGGCTCCCCGCCAGCTGCCGAGCCCCGTTCCGGCTCCACGCCAGCGGATGAGTCAAGTGCCGGCTCCCCGCCAGCGGATGAGTCCTGTTCCGGCTCCTCCCCAGCTGTTGAGTCCCGTCCGGACGTCCTGCCAGCTGCTGAACCCCGTTCCGGCTCCCCGCCAGTTGATACGCCCCGTCCCGGCTCACCCCGAGCTGCGGGGGCCCGTTCTGGCCTCCCGAGAGCTGCTGACCCCCGCTCCGGCGCCTCGCCAGCGTTTCAAGTCACTGGTCCGGCGGACCCAGCCCTGCGTCCGCCACCAGTCCCTGTTCCGGCGGAGCACGCCCTGCGTCCGCCACCAGTCCCTGTTCCGGCGGAGCACGCCCTGCGTCCGCCACAAGTCCCAGTTCTGGCGGAGCACGTCCTGCGTCCGCCACAAGTTCCTGTCCCGGCGGAGCACGCCCTGTGTCCGCCACCAGTCCCTGTTCCGGCGGAGCACGCCCTGCGTCCGCCACAAGTCCCAGTTCTGGCGGAGCACGTCCTGCGTCCGCCACAAGTTCCTGTCCCGGCGGAGCACGCCCTGTGTCCGCCATCAGTCCCTGTTCTGGCGGAGCACGCCCTGCGTCCGCCACCAGTCCCTGTTCCAGCGGAGCACTCCATGCGTCCGCCCCAAGTCCCTGTTCCGGCGGAGCACGCCATGCCTCCGCCACAAGTCCCTGTTCTGGCGGAGCACGTCCTGCGTCCGCCACCAGTCCCTGTTCCGGCGGAGCATGCCATGCGTCCGCCACAAGTCTCTATCCCGGCGGAGCACGTTCTGCGTCCGCCCCCAGTCTCTGTTCCGGCGGAGCACGCCCTGCGTCCGTCACAAGTCCCTGTTGCAGCGGAGCACGCCCTGCGTCCGCTACCAGTCCCGGTCCCCGCTGCGCCCGGCCCGCCACGGCTTCAAGTCCCGGCCTCTGGTACGCCCGAGCCACAGCCGCTCCAAATCCCTGCCTCGGCGGTGCCAGACGGCCCGCCGCCACCCCAATTCCCTGTCCCGGCGGCGCCCGAGGACACGCCATTGCTTCCCGTCACTGCCTCGGCGGTGCTCGACGATCCGCCGTCGCCCCAAGCTCCTTTTTCGGCGGAACTCGACGATCCGCCGGCGCTCCAGTTTCCTGCCTGGGCGGTGGACGACGACCCGCCGTCGCTTCTCGTCTCTGTCACAGCGGCGCCCGACGAAGCGCCGCCGCTCCCGGTGCCTGTCTCGGCGGGGTTCGACGACCAGCCGCCGCTCCACGTTCCTGTCTCGGCGGGGTTCGACGACCAGCCGCCGCTCCACGTTCCTGTCTCGGCGGGGTTCGACGACCAGCCGCCGCTCCACGTTCCTGTCTCGGCGGGGTTCGACGACCAGCCGCCGCTCCACGTTCCTGTCTCAGTGGGGTTGGAGGACCAGCCGCCGTGCCACGTTCCGGTCTCGGCGGGGTTCGAGGACCAGCCGCCGCTCCACGTTCCTGTCTCGGCGGGGTTCGACGACCAGCCGCCACTCCACGTTCCTGTCTCGGCGGGGTTCGAGGACCAGCCACCGCTCCACGTTCCTGTCCCGGCGGGGTTCGATGACCTGCCGCCGCTCCACGTTCCGGTCTCGGCGGGGCTCGACGACCAGCCGCCGCTCCCCGTTCCTGTCTCGGCATGGTTCGACGACCAGCCGCCGCTCCACGTTCCTGCCTCGGCGGGGTTCGACGACCGGCCGCCGCTCCACGTTCCGGTCTCGGCGGGGTTCGACGACCAGCCGCCGCCCCAAGTGCCGGCCTCGACGGCGGTCGACGTCCCACCGCCGCGTCTCGTCCCGGCTCCGGCGGCGTCCGGCGTTCCACCGCGCCTCGTCTCCGTCTCGGCGGCGTCCGACGTCCCGCCATCGCTCCAAGTTCCTGCCTCGCCTGCGCCCGCCTCAACGCCGGTCCAAGCTCCGTCCTCTGCAGCACCCAGCGTCCAGCCGCCGCCCCTCGTCTCAGCCCCATCAGCGGACACCAGGTGGCGTTCGGGTCGTCCCGGACGTCCGCCTGAATGGCCCCATCGGGACGCACTGGTCTGGCCACCCGCACGGCCCCCTGAAGGGCCACGAAAGGACTCGCTGGTCTGGCCCCCCGGGCATCCGCCAGACCGGCCTCGATCACGGGTCGTGGACCCACCTCCCGACCCCTTCCGCCCACCCTCGTTCTTGGACTCTACTTCGTTTTTTGTTTTCTTTGGGACGTCTGGAATCCGTCCCTTGAGGGGGGGTACTGTCATGATCCGCGTCGGGCATGACAGGAGTGTTTGTCAGTGTTTACGTGTGCATGCGGTTTTGTTATTGTTTTTGTCACCTTCTTCCTGCCATGTGCTTGTGTTATTGTTTGGTCAGCTGTGTTAGCGTTTCCCCTCAGCACTCGTCATCACCAGCCACGCACCTGTTCCCCGTTACCCTCATCAAGCACCTGCTTCCCATCTGCTCCCCTAATGACTTGGACTATTTTAACCCTCCAGACCGACAACGCAGTGTCGGGTCATTGTTCCTTCTTGCCGCTACCTACGGACTGTCACGACCACGTCTTGTTCCTGTTCTTGCTCTTGTCCTCGTTCCAGCTCTTGCTCCCGCTCACGCTCTCGTTCATGCCCCCAGCTCTGGTCACCTCTTCCCGTCCCTTTTCGTACCTCCCGCTTAGTTTGTTCCCGTCTCGTTGTGTTCTTTGTCCTTGTTCCAATTTAGTCACGTTTAGTTTGCCTTGTTATTTTGCACCCTGCCACGTTGTTTGTCTTGTTTGATCCAGTTAATAAATTCCCTTAACCCTATCCACCTCCCTGCCCCCTCGCCTATTGGGTCCACCTCCTCCTTGCCATAAGGCAATCTTGACAGGGTACATGAAAAAGAAAATCATAACTGATATAAAGTGATCAGAGCATCTATGTTGTGATGTTGAAGATTTTACAGCCTTTGTGCGCATGGTGAATGAATAATTTTACATCCAAGTGAATATGCAATTCTTTAGAATTACAAGAAAAATTGTGCTTTTATTTTGATTTTCCAAAAGTTTCTGTCCAGTATTGGTATCGGCCGATACTGCACAGCCATTTCGCAATTTCGGTATCGGGACCCAAAAAGTGGTATCGGAACAACACTACTTATGAGTCACTAAAACATACCATCTTATTCTCCAACAATTCATTTGGCCTGGTTTGAAACAGTGTCACACATGCCAATTGGTTGGTAACCAAATCAGCTAATTCCTACTATAGCCCATCCCTTTGATAGAGTGAGAGTTGATTGCGTGAGCCCGTTACCCCGAACTCGAACTCAGCCCTGCTTAGTTGGTTTTTGCATCTCCTCGTGGTCCATTGAAGGCACTGAAGGAGAAAATTGCCTTCTCTTCAGTTTCCTCAAATGTTCTTGATTATGTTAACACCTTTCACGATCATCTTCTAAAGGTTAACGAAATAGCCCATATTGCACTGGCCGATGCACAGTCAAAAATGAAGCTTCACTATGACAAAAAGGCCGTGAGGCGTGACTTCAATGTCGGTGAAAATGTGCTTGTTTGGCTTCCTGTTTCTGGTAGCGGTATGGACTATGCAGTGAACACACATGATAGAAAGCGTAAAACACACATATGCCACAATAATATGTTGAACTTTACGATTCGCGTGTACCTGTTCCCAAACCGGATACCACTCAATGTGGATTGCCTCCAAATCACAGTGCATCCGCGTTAATTGTGTGTCACTCTGTGTAAAACGCTCTGCTACAGCTGCAACTGTTATTAAATGTGCTATTCACATAGTTTGCATTGTATTGTAACCGGCTTGAAAAAGTCGAATAGAAAAGCAAGGCCATCTCAGTGTGGAACCAGGCGAATAGAAAAGTGCTAAGATAGTGATTTGGAAATATTATCGCAACATTTTAAATGCAATGTTACGCAGTATGGCTACATACTTGTCCTGTACATCCAGTTGCCATGCACTTGGAGCAAGTTAACTCAAACAAAACAAAACAAAACATGTCTTTCATGTGGTTGCTGGCTGCCCAAAAATAATCGGAGCGATCAAATTGCTTTTATTTAACAAACTTTTCTTATATGTTTGTTTGCCTCTCTCACCAGCACTTTCAATTAGGGCTGGATGATTCGGGGAAAATAATAATCAAAATTGTCATTTTTTTATTTAGAAATCACGATTGGTAAAACAAATACTCATTGATTTCCAAACTTAGTCCTTATTGAACTACTATAACTCAACTCCTAACTATAAGCATAGCCTTGTTTCCATTCATCTCTGCACGTCGAACATTTTTTCTTGAACACGCTTTTCTCTTTGTCAAATACAAAATGACCTTGTAAATGTCATGTGAAATTCAAGCCTCATTCATCCTGTGATATCTTGAGATATCAATGAAGATATGCACGCACAACGGCTCTCTTTATGTCGGCTCTTTTTAATGCAGCACTTAACACCATACAACAGGTCTGACTGACGGTTGTTGTTACTCTGAGTTCACAGACCTTCCTAACTCTGACATATAAACCACTAGCACCCTCTATTGGCAACAATCCGTAACTCCGCCTAACCACTATATAACATCCCTCCCTTCTTAAATCTGAAACATACTATAAACAGTTAAACTCAAAATATACGTACGTGTAAGCATGTTTAACCTTGTAATTACTAACAAAAGACTACTCAGCCCAAAACTCTGCCACTCCAATGTAAACTACATAACAGTCACACCTCTTTTCTTTTTTTTTGGCACATATTTTACATCACAAAATCTGTCAGATAGGCAGGAGGTCTCTTGTTTCGTTGAGATCGCCGCAACTCATGTGTTGGTGCACTGCTGGCCTCACTGCACTCTTCCTCTAGCAGCACCGGAGACCCAACCTCGTTCTCCACTTGTGATGAACTCGCCTCCTCTCTCCGTGCACAAGTTATTGGCGCTGGCAACACACAGCCCTCCTCCTTTGTCGAGTCCTGTAGCCGAACAGACACATCTCCGGTTCTATCGAACAGTTGATCCACATGTCGCCGAATTATCTTCCCGTTTCCCAGCAGCACTGTATACGACACCGGTCCCGTGGACTCCTTTATGAGTCCCGGTATCCATTTTGGGCCTGCCCCATAATTCTTGGTATAGACAGTGTCTCCAGCAACAAAACTGCGTTCCTTGGCGTGTCTGTCATGATAAGCTTTTTGACTTGCCTGTTTTGCTGCCACTCTCTGCTTCATATCTGGGTGTATGAGATCAAGTGTACACCTCAACTTCCTTCCCATCATCATCTCAGCAGGCGACAGTCCCGTTGTTGACTGTGGAGTGATGCAGTAACTAAACAGAACTCTGTTCAGTTTTGTCTCCAGATTTTCCCCTGCACTTTTTTTCATAAGTCCTTTAAAGGTTTGTACAGCTCTTTCCGCCAACCCGTTAGATGAGGGATGGAACGGCGCAGAAGTGACGTGTGTGATTCCATTTCGTGCCATAAATTCCTTGGTTTGCTCACTCACAGGTGCCTTTCTGTGTTCTTGGCATGTGGTGCATGATTTTACCATATTTTCCACATCATTGTCCATTTGCGGCCACCACATATATCCTCTTGCCAGTCCTTTCATACGGCTCATCCCGGGATGTGACTGATGTAACTGTTCCATCATGGAAGCTCTTCCCCTCTCTGGTATCACAATGCGGGCTCCCCACATCACACATCCGCCTTGCACACTCAACCCAAGTTGTCTTTGTTTATAGGGTAAAAAGTCCTTATCTAGATTGTTGGGCCACCCTCTCAAAATGTACTCACGTACTCTGGAAAGAATGGGGTCTTTTGTTGTCCATTTCTGCAGTTGGTGTGATGTCATCAGTGGAAGCTCTTCTTGCTCCAGCATTAACACCACTTCCTCAGATGATGGATCTTTGGGTGTCTCCGGCAATAGCAGACGACTGAGCGCATCTGCATTACCATGATCTTTACCGGCTCTGTATGTGATAACATACTCGTAAGCTCTCAACAAAACAGCCCATCTCATGATCCTTTGTGAAGCCATCTGTGGTACTGCTTTCATCTCATGGAATAAACCTAAGAGAGGTTTGTGGTCTGTATAAATCACAAATTTTCTGCCATATAGATACTTGTGGAAATACTGTACTCCAAAAATCAGGGCGAGTCCCTCTTTATCAAGCTGTGAGTAGTTCTTTTCTGCCGCTGACAGTGTTCTTGAAGCAAAGCCTATGGGTTTCTCATCTCCATCACTCATTCGGTGAGCTAGTACCGCTCCCACTCCATATGGTGATGCATCACAAGACCATAGCAGTTCTTTTTTTTCATCGTAGTGTACTAACACACGGCTAGACTGCAAACATACCTTTCATTGCTTGAAAGCCTTTTCTTGCTGTGGGCCCCAAGACCACAATTCATCCTTCCTTAATAGTTTGTGCAGGGGTGCCAGCAACGTAGACAAGTTTGGAAGGAACTTATTGTAGAAGTTCAACAGTCCCAAGTACGCCTTGAGCTCTGTCACAGAAATGGGTGGGGGTGCCTCCTGTATGGCCTTTACCTTTGCTGGTAGCGGATGCAGCCCTGTCTTGTCCACTCTGTGTCCCAAAAAGGTCACCTCGTTTTCTATAAACTGGCACTTGCTCCGTTTCAAACGCAGTCCTGCACTTCTCAGTCGCTTCAGAACTTGATCCAATGTGTGCAGGTGATCGTTGTCATCTTTTCCTGTCAGAATAATGTCATCCAAATATACGGCAACTTTTTCGATTCCTTGCAGGACCCCTTCTATGGTACGCTGAAAAATGGCTGGACTAGAAATTACGCCAAAAGGTAATCTGGTGTATGTAAACAGTCCCTTGTGAGTGTTAACTGTTACATATCTTCTTGATTCTTCATCCAGCACAATCTGTTGGTATGCGTGGCTCATGTCTAACTTAGAGTACTTCTCTCCTCCCGTTAGACAAGCTATCATGTCTTCCATTCTGGGGATGGGGTACTGTTCAATGGCTGAGCATTTGTTTACTGTCAGCTTATAGTCTCCACAAATTCTCGCTCGTGAGTCTGGTTTGAGAACTGGTACAATGGGTGCTGCCCATTCAGAAAACTTCACTGGCTCAATGATTTTCTCCTGTAAAAGCCTCTCTAACTCCTGTTCTACTTTTCTTTTCATGGCAAAAGGAACGGATCTTGGCTTGTAAAAACAGGGTGTGGCATTTCTAGGTACATGGATTTTAGCTGTGAAGCCCTTCAGCATCCCTAGCTCATCTTTAAATACTTCTTCATGTTTAGACAGTATTTCTTGGAGAGGAGTTTCGCTGTCCTCTACTCTGTGGACCTCCTCCAGCCAGTCTAACTTGAAGGCTTTGATCCACCCACGTCCAACTAGACTCGCCCCAGTACCTCTAACCACAACCACCTCTAACATCTTGATGGTACCTTCATGTTCCACTTTCACTTTCGCTGCACCTATCACCGGCACTTTATGGCCACCATATGTCCTGAGCTTTATCGAGCACTTGGCTAGCTTTGGCCTCTGATTGTCAAACAGCTTGTAAAAAGTCCTACTTGACATTATGGTGTATCCACATCCAGTGTCCACTTCAAAAATTACTTTTTTGTCATTTACTGTTAGCTCTTTTTTAATTGGCTCTTCTCGTGGGATCACTATCACTTCAATATCATTTATGTTGTACATAGTCCTGTTATCCTCCTTAAAGTGATACATAGTGAAAATTTCTTCCTTCTCACTATCTCCCTCCTCTTCCTGTATGAAATTAGCTGCTTTACTTTTCTTCGGTCGCCCCCATTTTTCACGCGAACCTGTTGCTTTCCCCAATGACTTACTTCTGCATGCTCTTTTTATATGGCCCACCTTACCACAGTTGTGGCACTTCTCACTGGCAAATCTGCAATCTCTTGCCACGTGGTTGTCTCCAACACACCGATAACACCGTGTGTCCCTCTGGGGTTCCGAGCGGGCCTCCTCGACCTTGTTGACTGACTCCAAAGGGCGACTCCATTTGCTATGTTCCTTCATGCCATGCAAATCCACAACGTCCCTGTCTGCAGCCTCCATAGCCTGTGCAAACTTGAGTGCCTTGTCAAAAGTCAATGCATCCTCTGACAACAACCTCCGCTGTATCCTGTCGTTGTTTATTCCACAGACTAAGCGCTCCCTCAGCATCGTGGTCAGCGATTCCCCATAATTACAGTCCAGCGCGAGCCTCCTCAGATCCGCAACATAGTCACCCACACTTTCATCCATTTTTCTATTCCTGGAATTAAACTACCACCTCTGCATTATTTCACTCGGCTTGGGGTGAAAATGATCCGTCAACAGTCTCACCAGTTCCTCGTAAGTCCGTTCTCCAGGTTTAGCCGGACTGAGCAGGTTCCCCATCAGTGTGTAGGCCTGGGAGCCCACACTACTCAGCAACACAGCCCGTTTCTTGTTAGCATCAACAATGTCGTTCGCTACAAAGAAATGGTCCAGAATCTCACAGTACTCCTCCCATGACTGTGAGTTGCCATCAAAAGGAGCCACCGAGCCGACTGTAGTAGCCATCGTCTTGTTCATAGGACGTATTCCGGACACTCGTCGAGGCAAAAAAAACTAGCCGCTTACGTTGCTAACACGCACCGCTGCCGTCGTCCCGTCACTTCAGAGACACGATTTCTCCGCCCTCATCTCAGGCATGTATCCACGACTTTCATCCTCGTCGCCATATGTGATATCTTGAGATATCAATGAAGATATGCACGCACAACGGCTCTCTTTATGTCGGCTCTTTTTAATGCAGCACTTAACACCATACAACAGGTCTGACTGACGGTTGTTGTTACTCTGAGTTCACAGACCTTCCTAACTCTGACATATAAACCACTAGCACCCTCTATTGGCAACAATCCGTAACTCCGCCTAACCACTATATAACACATCCACACCTTTGATGCCCTGCATCTGCATTATGTCAGTACAAGGTTAATCTCTTGTTTGGTGGTGGTGCGCTGGATCCCTGTTTATAAGCTTTTATCAGCAGAGGGAGTCAATTTTTCACATTCTAAATACAGTATTTTGTTCTGTATGCAATTTAGTGTGAAAATAGTTTTTTGTGGAATTTGTATCGTTGAAGCCTGGAATAAGCACGACTCATCTCTAAGTTTTGGGACTCATTGGGGTAAACTGGGATCTCTGTGATTGTATTTTGAGCCATGTCGCGGAAATGTGAGTAGGTACTTCAACAAAAAAATTCTTGAAGCTTTGTATCCTTGAAATTTGCAGCACAAAATTCATTGAACCCTTAAAAACTTAATTTAAATGTGGCTTGAAAGATGAGAAAGTAAATTAGAACCCTCTTGAATATTCGTAATTGAAAAAACTAAAACCTGCAGTCTCTGCAAGTTCTGGCCTCTTAGGGGCAGTGTCATCAATGAGAACAGAAAAGGTTGCATATGTTTTTCAGACATTGAACAATTTCTGCGTTTGAATAGTTTTATCCGTGCAAATGTGTTTCCACAGCTTTGGTGTGTGAATATTTGTTCTATGAAGGAAACTCACTCCTGAAGTCGATGCTAATAAACACTTTTTCGGCTGACGAGTTAGCCCACCACACCTGGAAATATTGAATGAAAATTATCAAATTGAAAACCTCAACAGAGGGGATTCCACGGTACATCTACTCAACTCAAGTGTATTTCTAAAATACCTTAAGACAACCACCTCTGTATGCAAAGTACTGAAGCAAATGTAAGTCATACGACAGCAAACAATATAACAAATTGATAATAAAGACAGTAAAAAACACAACAACAGCAAAACCAAAAACAAAGTCTCATGCAGAGTCAAAAGCCAAAGAATAAAAATTTGTCTTAAGACGAGTGTTAAAGATGAGAAGCGAGGGGGGGTTTACTAACGTTTAACGGAAGTTCATCTCAAAGAGCGGGACCGGCAATGGAAAAGGATCGATCCCCTCTGAGCCTTCGCTTTCTCCTCAGTACCTCTAATAGTGTCGGGTCCACAGATATAAGGTACCGGTCACGAGTGTAATGGTGGAGGAGCTCTGAGAGGTAAAGTGGGGTGAGACCATTTAAAGATTTGAAAACAAATAATCAGAGGTGGGTTGAGTAGCCAAAAATTGTAAAAAAAAACTGTTACTTTAGTACAATATGGCTAAAGTAGAAGTAAAAAGTAGTCATCTAAATAATTACTCGAGTAAATGTAAAAAAGTACTTGGTGAAAAAACTACTCAGTACTGAGTAACTGTAGCAATGGCTGATTTAGTATTTTTTGTATATTATTTAAACAACCATTCTGTCATGATCCGCGTCGGGCATGACAGGGGTTTTTGTCATTGTTTTCGTCTGCATGTGTTTTTGTTATTGTTTTTGTCACTTTCCTACCATGTGCACTTTTGTTTATGTTTGTCAGCTGAGTAGGGCGTTTCCCCTCAGCACTCTGTCTCACCAGCCACGCACCTGTTCCCCGTTATCATCAACACACCTGATTCCCATCTGCTCCCCTATTGACTGGACTATTTAAACACCTCACTCCGACAACCCAGGGTCGGAACATTACTCCTGCTGCTTCATTTGGACTGTCACGACCGCTCCCTGATCTCGGTCACGCTCATGTTCTCGCTTCGCTCCCGCTCTTGTCCCTAGTTTTTGTCACTGTCTTCGTTCCTCGGTTTTTGTTCTGTTTAGTCACGTTTAGTTCGACTTTGTTATTTTGCACCCTGCCACGTTTGTTTGTCCTAGTACCTTGTTTGCCTTTTGGTTTTGTTTTGTAAATAAATTCCCTTTAAGTTACCCTTATCCCTGCTTCCTCGCATTTTGGGTCCACCCCCCTCCTCGCCCACCGGCGAGCAATCCTGACAGAATGGTCCGACCAACCCCGGACCCAGCGGGAAGCTCTCGGCGACGTCGTCGTCGCCGCTCCGATTACTCTCCCTCGGACGATGACGACTGGGCACCCCTTCGGGTTGACCCTTTCTCCCCTTCTGCCACCGCGAGCCCTTACTGGGGCACCCGGTTGGCCTTCCGGGCACCCCCACGTGGCGGCCAACGATGGCGCCTCAGTGGGGGTTCGGCTCCTCATCAGCTGCAGCAACCCTCGGACGATGACGACTGGGCACCCCTTCGGGTTAACCCTTTCTCCCCTTCTGCCACCGCGAGCCCTTACTGGGGCACCCGGTTGGCCTTCCGGGCACCCCCACGTGGCGGCCAACGATGGCGCCTCAGTGGGGGTTCGGCTACTCGCCAGCTGCAGCGTCCCGTCCCGGCTCCTCATCAGCTGCAGCAACCCTCGCCGCCTCCACGTCAGCTGCAGCAACCCACGCCGCCTCCACGTCAGCTGCCGCAACCCACGCCGCCTCCACGTCAGCTGCCGCAACCCACGCCGCCTTCACGTCAGCTGCAGCAACCCACGCCGCCTCCACGTCAGCTGCAGCCCCCAGTGCCGGCTCCTCGTCAGTTGCAGCCCCCAGTGCCGGCTCCTTGTCACCGGCAGCCTCCTGTGCCGGTTCCTCGTCCGCGGCAGCCCCCCGTGCCGGTTCCTCGTCCGCTGCAGCCTCCAGAGTCCCACTCTGGCTCCTCCCCAGCTGCTGAGCCCCGTCCCGGCTCCTCGTCAGCTGCTGAGCCCCGTCCCGGCTCCTCGTCAGCTGCTGAGCCCCGTTCCGGCGCCCTGCCGATGGCCCAAGTCCATGTGGCGGCGGAGCACGTTCCGCGTCCGCCCCAAGTTTATGTTCCGGCGGTGCACGTCGTGCGTTCGCCCCAAGTCCATGTTCCGGTGGTGCGCGTCCCGCGTCCGCCCCAAGTCTATGTTGCAACGGAGCACGTCCCGTGTCCGCCCCAAGTTTATGTTCCGGCGGTGCACGTCGTGCGCTCGCCCCAAGTCCATGTTCCGGTGGTGCGCGTCCTGCGTCCACCCCAAGTCCATGTCGCGGCGGAGCACGTTCCGCGTCTGCCCCAAGTCCATGTCCCGGCGGAGCACGTGGTGCGTCCGTCCCAGGTTCACGTTCAGGCGGAGCACGTTGCGCGTCCGTCCCAGGTTCACGTTCAGGCGGAGCACGTTGTGCGTCCGTCCCAGGTTCACGTTCAGGCGGAGCACGTTGTGCGTCCGTCCCAGGTTCACGTTCAGGCAGAGCACGTTGTGCGTCTGTCCCAGGTTTACGTTCAGGCGGAGCACGTTGTGCGTCCGCCCCAAGCTCACGTTCCGGCGGAGCCCGTCCCGCGTCCGCTTCCGGTCAAGGATCCGACGGCGCCTGTCCTGCGCCCGTCGCAAGGGCCTGCCCCGGCAGCGCTCGACGACCCACGGTCGCTCCTGGCTTCTGCCTCGGCGGTGGACGACGACACGCCGCCGCCTCTCGACTCTGCCTCGGCGGCGTCCGACGGTCCACCGCCGCTCCACGTTCCTGTCTCGGCGGCGTCCGATGGTCCACCGCCGCTCCACGTTCCTGTCTCGGCGGGGTTCGAGGACCAGCCGCCGCTCCACGTTCCTGTCTCGGCGGGGTTCGAGGACCAGCCGCCGCTCCAAGTTCCTGTCTCGGCGGGGTTCGAGGACCAGCCGCCGCTCCAAGTTCCTGTCTCGGCGGGGTTCGAGGACCAGCCGCCGCTCCACGTTCCTGTCTCGGCGGGGTTCGAGGACCAGCCGCCGCTCCACGTTCCTGTCTCGGCGGGGTTCGAGGACCAGCCGCCGCTCCACGTTCCTGTCTCGGCTGCGTCCGGTCCGTCGCCGCTCCAAGCCTCTGCCTCGGCTGAGCCCCTCGACCCGCCGCCGCTTCTCGTCTCAGCCTCGGCGGCGCACTCGATGTGGCGATCTGGGCCTCCCGGACGCCCGCCTGAATGGCCACAGTCGGACTCCCTGGTTTGGCCTCCCGGACGCCCGCCCGAATGGCCACGACTGGACTTGCGGGTTCGGCCACCCGGACGGCCGCCTGAATGGCCACGAAAGGACTCGCTGGTCTGGCCTCCCGGACATCCGCCAGACCGGTTTCGATCACGGGTCGTTTGACCCACCGCCCGACCCCTTCCGCCCACCCTCGTTTTTGGACATGGTTTTTCTTTTTGTGGGACGTCTGGAATCCGTCCCTTGAGGGGGGGGTACTGTCATGATCCGCGTCGGGCATGACAGGGGTTTTTGTCATTGTTTTCGTCTGCATGTGTTTTTGTTATTGTTTTTGTCACTTTCCTACCATGTGCACTTTTGTTTATGTTTGTCAGCTGAGTAGGGCGTTTCCCCTCAGCACTCTGTCTCACCAGCCACGCACCTGTTCCCCGTTATCATCAACACACCTGATTCCCATCTGCTCCCCTATTGACTGGACTATTTAAACACCTCACTCCGACAACCCAGGGTCGGAACATTACTCCTGCTGCTTCATTTGGACTGTCACGACCGCTCCCTGATCTCGGTCACGCTCATGTTCTCGCTTCGCTCCCGCTCTTGTCCCTAGTTTTTGTCACTGTCTTCGTTCCTCGGTTTTTGTTCTGTTTAGTCACGTTTAGTTCGACTTTGTTATTTTGCACCCTGCCACGTTTGTTTGTCCTAGTACCTTGTTTGCCTTTTGGTTTTGTTTTGTAAATAAATTCCCTTTAAGTTACCCTTATCCCTGCTTCCTCGCATTTTGGGTCCACCCCCCTCCTCGCCCACCGGCGAGCAATCCTGACACATTCAATCAGACAAAATACAAAATAATTATCTTCAGCAAATTAAAGTCCATCCGATCAATAGAATCAATTAAATTCAATACAAAAGATAGTTTATATTAATCTTAAGGTAAAGTCAAGGACTTTAATCAATAATAGAAAATTAATAGGATAAATAAAGTAGCACAAAATTTCAAGCCCCAGTACTTTTTTTTAAATATAAAAATAAATGTAATTTGAAAGAGAAACATTTGCCTATGCACAGGAGGGAAGAAGAAAAAACGAATTTCGAAAACTTATTGTTACATGTTGTTACGACCGGCTCTGCTAGGGAAGGAGGGAAGTAACACAGACCATGTTGTAAAATGGTTTGGAAGTAGAGTTGACAATTTATTCTTAGTCAAAGAAAAGAGGTAGGTTTGGAACAAAAAGAGTTTAACAAAAGGGTATTAACCAAGTACACAAATGTATAAAGGTAAACAAGAGCAAATGTCTCCAAATTAATTAAGACCAGGGACAAACACAATTTTTAGTTTTTGAAATGCTGTATGACAGGGGCGGGGCACCAAAATTTGGGTTTAAAATTTCCTCTGCCACAAAGGCGTTTATGGTCAATGAATCAGCACATACTCAAGAAAAACAACAAACTTCACAAATATATGAAGAGTTGCGACCTTCAGACATGGCTATGTAAATATCCTGTTATAAATATACCGCCACCTAGTGAAATGTCTTTTTTTAACATATTGTACTGCACGGAGCCCATTAAACAAATCCAACTGTAAATTTGTCAGAACAGCCTCAAGACCTATGCTAAATATTGTGACTTTTTGAAAAGGGCGTGGCCATTACGGTGCAGTAAAGTCTGATTATTCAACGTGACAAAAGGTGCTGTAAAATGATTCCGAATGAGCGTAACGTCTCACAACTTTTCATCTTTGATGATAGTCTAGCCCAGCAGACATCTTTAAAATTATTTTTCATTGTAGTGGTAGTGCTACCTACTGGCCAAAGGAAATAGATGTTTTTTTTTTCTTTGATTTTTTCCAAGCGGGTTAACAAGGACTACCTCATATTTGCTTGGGAAACTGCTTTGGCCTTCATGATGTCAAAATACGAAATTTGTGATTTTTTGCAAAATCTATTGCCATGGCAACTCACAGTTCGCCAATAAAACAATGTGGATTTTATGGGTTTCATCATGAAATTTTGCACACACATCAGGGCTGGCAAAATCATCAATATTTAAAAAATGCCTTGCTACCGCCACCTAAGAATTTTTTTGACTCTGGAGCCAGGTCTACAAATGGGGCTCTTTGTGTGTCCTGTGAGCTGGGTGGTGGAAAAGGCTGGCTAATGTGCAAAGCAGAGAAATTATAACTCTATATAGTTGTGCTACCCTCCACACACCTCCTTCCACTCTGGAGTTGCCCAAGATGAGATGCACAGAGCAGGTGTGGGAATACTTATTGTACCCAGGTTCAGAGTCTTTACATTGGGGTTCACCCCAATCGATGAGAAGGTAGCCTCCTCCGACTTAGAGTGGGGGGACAGATGCTGGCTATATTTTGTATTTATGTACCAAACTGCAGTTCAGAGTACCAAACCTTTTTGGGGTCCTTGAAGGAGTGCTGGAGAGTGCCCCATAGTACTTGTCGCCTTGTTGGGTGACTTCAATGTTCACGTGGGCAATGACAGTGAGACAGGCGGGCGTCATTGGGTGGAACGGCCCCCTGATAGGAACTCGAGTGGTGTTCTATTCCTGGACCTATGTGCTCGTCACAGATTATCCATCACCATGTTCAAACACAAAGGTGTCCATATGTGTAATTGGCACCAGGACACCCTAGGCCGCAGTTCGATGATCAACTTTGTAGTCGTATCATCGGATTTGTGGCCGCATGTTTTGGACACTAGGGAGGGCTGTCAACTGATCACTACTTGGTGGTGTGTTGGCCCTAATGGTGGGGGAAGGTCCCAGTCAGATCCAGCAGAACCAAATGTGACGGTTTGCTAGGAACATCTGTCGGAATTCCATGTCAGAAATACTTAGATTCCCACCCCCAGCAGAACTTCGCTGACGTTCCCTGGGATGCAGAGGACATGAGTCTGAGTGGGCCATGCTTTGTGCCTCCATAAATGAGGCAGGTGATTGGAGCTGTAGGCGTAAGGTGATTGATGCATATTGTGGTGGCAATACCTGCAGGTGAACACCGGTTAGAGTCCTATTGGAAATTTTGGGCCTTTGAGACTCCGAAGGCACCAGACAGATACCGGCTGTCCAAGTGGAATGCTGCGGCTGAGACAAAAACGCAGGCAAGGGTGGAGTTCTGTGAGGCCATGTAAAACAACTTCCGGACGGCTTTGAGGAAATTTTGGTCGACCAGCAAAGGGAAGCAGTGCATTATTAACATTGTTTATAGTGGAGATGGGTTGCTTCTGACCTCGACTCGGGATGTGTACTTTGAAGACCTCAATATCACTCACACACCTTCCATTGAGGAAACAAAGCCTGGAGACTCCGAGGTGGACTTACCTATCTCTGGGGTTGAAGTAACCAAAGTTGTTAAAAAGCTCCTTAGTGGCAGTTGGATGACATCCATCCAGAATGCCTAAAGGCTCTAGATGTTGTGGGGCTGTCTTGTTTAACACGGAGGGAATCACAATCCGCGGCCTCCGCTGTAAGGTCTAAGGATGCTTGGGGGGTGGTGTTGAATCTTTGATTCAGGAGAGGCAGTGTGGTTTTTCTCCCGCTCGTGGAACAATTGACCAGCTCTACACCACCTGCAGTGTCCTCAAGGTTGCATGGGAGTTTGCCCAAACAGTCTACATGTGTTTTTTGGACTTGAAAAAGGCGTTTGATTGTGTCGCTCTGGGAATTGGAGGGCGCTCTGGGGGTCCGAGGTACTGAGCTCCTAATACGGGTTATTTGGTCACTGTACCACCAATGTCAGAATTTGGTCAGCATTGCCGGGAGTAAGGTGAAATTTCTTTCCAGTGAGGGTTGGACACCGCCAAGTCTACCCTTTGTTACCAATTCTGTTCATAAAATGTATGGATAGAATATCTAGGCGCAGGGGTTTGGTTTGGTGGGCGGGGTATTGTAGCTCTGCTTTTTGCAGATTTTACGGCACTGTTGAATTCTTCATGCCGGGATCTTCAACTCTCACTGGAGTGGGTTGCAGTCGAGTCTGAAGCGGTTGAAATGAAAATCAGCACCTCCAAATCTGAGACCAAGGTCCTCAGTCAGAAAAGGGTGGAGTTCCCTCTCCAGGCTGGGGATGAGATCCTACCTCAAATGGAGGAGTTCAAGTATCATGGAGTCGCATTCATGAATGAGGAAGAATGGAGTGTGAGATTGACAGTGTAGCGTTTGCTGTGATGGGGCCCTTGTATGAGTCTGTCGTGGCGAAGAAGGGGCTGAGCCGAAAGGCTAAGTTCTCAATTTCCCATTCGATCAACGTTCCTACCCTCACCTATGGTCATGAGCTGTGAGTCGTGACTGAAATAACATGACCCCAGATCCAACCGGCCAAAGTAAGAATGGAGTGGGAGATTGACAGTGTAGCGTTTGCTGTGATGCGGCCCTTGTATGGGTCTGTCGTGGCGAAGAAGAGGCTGAGCCGAAAGGCTAAGTTCTCAATTTCCCATTCGATCAACGTTCCTACCCTCACCTATGGTCATGAGCTGTGAGTCGTGACTGAAATAACATGACCCCAGATCCAAGCGGCCAAAGTAAGTTGCCTCGGGCATCTGATTAGGATACCTCCTGGATGCCTCCGTGGTGAGGTGTGTAGAAGCGTCCGAAATGAGTTTCCTCCACAGGGTGTCCAAGCTCTCCCCAGAGATATGTTGAGGAGTTTGCTCAACTGGGAGGGACTCAAAGTTGAGCCGCTACTTCTTCTCGTTGAGAGGAGGCAGAAGAGATGGCTCGGGCATCTGATTAGGATGCCTGCTGGACGCCTCCCTGTTGAGGTGTTCCAGGCATGTCCCACCGGCGGCAGGCCCCCGAGGAAAACCCACGACACGCTGGAGAGACTATGGCCGTGTCCAAATTAACAGGCTGCGACCTCCGAAGGCTGCTTTTTCGGCCGCATGACGTCACTTTCGGCGCGACACGACCGCGCGTGGTGTCCAAATTCACGGCTGTCACGTGCGACCTTCGAATCCAGCCTTGGAATTGGTCTTCATTTCCATGGAGCCAAGGCCGCTTGGCGCAACATTTACGTTATGCCCCCATATACTTTGCTCCTCTGTTCGACGCAGGTGATAAGTATTTGCGGTGGATTTATAAACGGCTTGGATAATCAATGGATAATCAGCGACGAGCGCCAGACCGAAGGCAGCGGCTTAGCAAAACATTTGTATTATTTCATTTTAAACGATGGAACCCGAACTTTTCTTCATTTTATTTCACTTTTTAGTTTATTTCCATTTTGTTCTTGAGGAGAGGAGGATCACGCTTTCCCATCGCAGAGTTGTCCTTTATCGAAGGAATGAAGTAAGTTCTAAATCCGTCTATCAGCATTTTCACACTATTACCAACATTGACAGGTCAATAGGGTTATAACGTGATTGTTACAGATGAACTAAAAACATCAGTAGTACAACTTCAGTAGTACATGTGTTAGCTTCATAATAGAACGAATATTGAATGGAAATGATATAATTATATACATTCTGAAAGAGTTTTTATGAATTTAGATACTTGTGACGGCTTTATTGTCCCCGTGATTAGTTTGTACATATGGCAAAACACCAGAATACCACTAGAGAGTTTAGGGCCAGAGTTATTAAAATTAAGTTGGTGATACTGTAGGAATGATGCAAGCAAACGAAACAAGTACAATAATTAATGCGTTCATGTTTTTTTTTCTTTTTTTATTCAAAACATTAACAGCCAAGAAGTCCATACTGCAGGATAAACCTGGGTGTGCCAGTGTTGGATCGTTTTTTAAATGGAGAGGATCTCCAAACAGACTTTCGCCTGAGCAGGGACTCATTCAGAGTGTTGCTGAACCTCCTGGACCAAGGCCGACGACATGGATGGGGTGTCGAGATAGAGGTCCTTGTCTTTCTCTTCTGGCTGGCGAGTGGGGCATCATATCGGGTGGTGGCACGAGCATTTGGGATGCCGCGGTCCACTGTCCACTACATCATCCACCAGGTCACTGGGGAAGTGGTGGCTCTTCGCCACAGAGTCATCCACTTCCCCAACACTGCAGGAGACCTTCAGGCAGTGACCCAGGGATTTGCAGGGCTGGCGAAGCAGCATGCATTTGCAAGAGCTGCTGGAGCAATAGATGGTTGTCATGTCCGAATCAAGCCTCCAAGTGGCCCTGATGGTCATGACTACAAGAACCGCAAGCTTTTCAGCAGCATAATCATGCAAGCTGTGTGTGACCATCAGGGTCGCTTTCTGGACATATACGTGTATTGGCCTGGATCAGTCCACGACTCCAGGGTCCTCCGGCACAGCCATCTTTACCAAAGAGGGCTGTATCCTCCTCCAGGGCACTTCATCTTGGCAGATGGAGGGTATCCGTGCCTCCAGCGACCACTCCCCCTCATCACTCCTTACAAGCGGCCGGTGCAGGGCGTGGGGGCCCGGCGCTTCAACGTTCATCATTCCAAGGCACGCTCAATTATTGAGCGTGCCTTTGGAATGATGAAGGTGAGATTCCGGGCCATCTTTTTCCACGCCCTGGAGGTGCACCACACCTTTGCACCACATGTAAGTAAATTAAAAAAAAGTATAATTGATACTTATACTTTCAATATGTTGCTCTTTATTCAGGATCAAATCATGTCCTGTTCAGTGCAATAACTATCAAATATAGCTAATATACAGCATTTCCTTTTTATTTCTTTGAGGTCATCGCTGCCTGTGCCGTCCTCCACAACATCTGCCTTGGGGTGGGAGACCTCATGGCCTCGGAGGACGAAGGGGAAGAGGAGGCTGCTGTGGAAGAGGTGGCTGGAGTGCAGTGGAGGGACCACCTGTCTGCTCAGGTGTCTGCCCTGGAGGAGGTACCAGAGGACCACGAGTATATTTAGGTATGTAAATACTTTTAACTGCACAATGGTATTTGAGCAATCATCCCATCAAATATGCCACAAAATAATCTTTAACTGAATCATCATACAGCACAGCCACACAAACATGGCAAAATATCAGAAGATGGAAAAATAGATTCATATACAATGTAATGAATGGTTAATAAATCTATCCCATCTTTTGTAGTGACATGGCAGCCATCTAATGCCCCAACCATCCCTGCAAACCCCCACGTAATGGATGATGTAGTGGACACTGCAACCGGTATGATGCCCCACTTCAAGTCACGAGAGGAAGATCGGGACTCTTGCTCGTGCCCCATCCATGTCATGGGTCCTGGAACAAAGGTTCCATCCATGCTCCAAATGAGTCCCTGCTCAGGCGAAAATTGGCAAAACAGCACTGACACACTCAGGTTTATCCTGCAACAGTTATGAACTGGGAAATGCTTTTTTATTTTCTGTGAATAGTTACTGTGAATTATAATGTACTAAATGTATGCCTTGTTTGTCCACCAGTTTTTCAATAAATTAAGTTTGTAAGCAAAACAGACATGGTGGAGTCTTCATATTATTGTAAAAGTTTTGGTCTTTCACAAACCTGGGCTTTTTTACTTTTGTCTGAAGAAGCTAATCTCAAGATGTGACTGGGATACGAACTAGTTCATCTGTTTTGAAAGTACCCCGGTTTTTGTTTACTCTTAAATGAATGTTATCTAAATTTCAGTCTTGAACACCAAGCATATTTCACTAATTTTTTATTTTGATCTATCATCTTTTCCATCAAACTGAAAAACCTTTCAAATGTCTCCCTCCTCTCAGTTGCCCTTCCCTCCTCTGCCAACCTCTGTCTCTCCAATTCCTGTCTCCGCATTGCCAAGTCGAGTCTGTATAGTTTGATCATTTCATCCTCTCTCCTTCGCTTTCTCCCTCTCGGTCGTTGCTCCGGCTGTTGGCCTCGCTCTTCTTCTTCTTCTACGACTTCTTCTTCTTCCTCCTCCTCCTCCTCTTGCGTCACCCTGGCCCGACTTGGCTCTGGGAGTTCTTCAGGGATGGCCTGACTTGGCCCTGGTCTTTCCTCAGGGATGGAGGCAATTAGGACAGGGGGGGTGATGGACGGTCTCTGTCCGAGCACTCCATCCATGAGGTCGAACCAGGGCCAAGTATCGGCAGTAGCTCTCCCTGCCCCCCCTTCGCCAGTGCCTGGGTTTTTGCAATCCTTTATATGAAAAGAAGCAAAAAGATAAAACAATTATATCTTCATTTTCACACACAAGAAAAAGAAATGTGGACTTCCATACTTTATACTTCATTTTTAAATGATCCCATTTTTTTTTTTGCCTGCAGGGGCGTCACTTTGCCCTGCAGCTCAAGCTTTTCAACGATGATCCTGTATTAAATAAATAAAAATGCATGCAAAAATAAAGGATGAAAAAATGGGTAAAAAAGATGCAAACATTAGTCAGAAATCCTGGTGTTATGGGTAACATGCAGATTTATGCACTTCAGTACATTAGTTCATGACCGTTTCAGTGCGTTTTATCATGTTAATGTGGAGGGTGATTCGTATATTATTCATTAATATCAGTAATTGGGGAGCACATTGCATGGAATTTATACAGGGCACATTCTGTGCTAGGATAAACAGCTGCGTGTTAGCGCAAATCTAATTCAAACACAAATGGCTGATGAATGGAAACTAAAATTGCTATAGTGGGTCTCGCCATTCTTATGCGTTTTCTTTTTGATATTTTGAGTTTAAATGGATGGAAATAAGACAATAACCCGTCAAATATTTTTCCCGATAGTAATTGTATTTTTACCTCCATGCTGTGGCTGCGGAGAACTTGGCCCCCGTAAAGAGGCTGTCGTACTACCCGCGCGGCTGATCAAGCTGCGCGGGTAGTACATCTCTGTCAAGGGAGAATCGCCCCAATGTGGAGGAGCGACTCACTCCTCGGCAAGTAGGAATTCGGACACGGACCGCAGTCAGCAAGTTTCTGGCCAGGAGAGATGAAACCCCAGTGAACAGGTCTGATCTCTGAACCTCCAATTCTCCCCGGGCCTTTTATTGAGAATCATAAGTCACGTCGACATGTGCCGACACATTACAATTAATACAGAAATCAATACAGGTTTACACAACAGTATCAAAGGTACATTCAATCTCAAAGGTATGTGTATTCTGGTCCTAGCCGATGTTTGTCCGGTCCACATCTGTCTCCTTTCATGTTTATTTAGAGTGGAGTTTGTTCGGTTGCCCTGACCTGAGTGGTTGCCTCAACCTAGGTGCAGGTGGCTGTGTTGTTTGGTTCCCAGATTTGTTGGTTAATGAATGACCCGAAATTAGCAACAATATCTCATAATATAGTGTTGTGTGGTGTGAGTCTTTATTCTTTTGTAATATTGAGTGATGTTTAGACTTTGTGTGATATTTGACTGTTGTGATATTAGGTTTATTCCTGATTACATTTGATAACATGATTGCTCCTATAATATTCTTCACATTTCCCCCCTTTTTATCATATGTAATGTAATATAGCATCAAACACACACCACGATTTTTTAGTGTAGTAGGGAAATTTTGTCGTCGTCATCAACTTGGTCATGAGTGTCTGCTCTATCACCAGCACCTCTTTAACTAATAGAAGGATATATTTCTTGTAATCTGGAATTTGTCGGGGTGACGCCTGTTGAGATAAGTTGGACAAGCAAGGCGCGAATGCAGGGAATACAACGACATTCACACAGTACAAGGATTGAGGTGAACGTTGTTATAGAAATCATTACAGAAAATACTGTATTTTTATATTCACCAAATGTCTTGTCCCACCACTCATCCCATGCAGAGGTAGTCACACCTGAGTGTTCCTTCATCTTATGGATCAGGGTGCGCAAGCCTGCAATGGCTCTTGTAAGGGACCCTTCCGGAGAAGTGTTTGTTAGGGATGAAAGTACAACAATGGTCCCCAAACATGGCGCAAAACCCATCCCCTCTCTGCCAACAGCATGTCCGCCGCGATGCGGTTTCGGAATGCCTTGAATGAGGTGGCTGCCAATCGTTCTTTAATAGCTACAAATCAATGAATCAGTAAAATTCCCCAATCTTTGCACGTTTTCGTGTATGTAGTTCATTCAAACCCCGTTGCGATTTGATTTACCAACTTATACTCATCTGGTACGCCCCTTGGTTAGCCAATTGCATCCAAATAGGTCACATCACCATCCCAGGAAGCACTTCGTCTTTTCCTGGAGAAATATTAGCGGGATCCGTGGGCATCAACTGCTCTTTGAATATCCCCTGCTATGGATGGAAAAATAGACACTGGTAAGGGAGGTGACACCAATGCACAAGTTCCAACTGTGTCTTTAAAAGAATCAAAATAACGTAGTACCCCCGCACCACCACCACACATTGCTGCGTGGCAGTAGTGTACCTGCTTGGAGCACAGTTGTCTTACACCATGTTGGAGATAGGCTTTCCACTCTATTTTGTGTTCCTGAAAAATTCATACAAGTAAAGTTAGCTACTGCAACATCAGCAGAGAAGATAGGCTTATCCTAGTAGCCAATTATTTCCTAATTGGGTAATTCCTGTAACCGCTAAAAAGTAATCATCTATAGAGAGTTTTTCTTTTAACTTTATCACCGTTTATTCATCAAAGTTTCAATCTTAAATTTTTCTGAATGGCTAGCCTTAACGGGATTCCTTAGAACAGTAGATATACAGATTACAATAGCATAATAAGGATCCACCCCTTGAGAATACGGTCTTAAATTCAATTCTTCTCATGGATTATTGTTGCATCCCCAATTTGTCACATCAATAGTTAACTGAAACCCTACGGCTACGTGTTTTAATGAAAGTTTTTTCCACATTTTTCAGTAGTCCAATCAGACCAATCTTATCCCGTTTCTGTTAGCAGTCCATTATTATTATTTATCGGTGTATATATTGGTGTATGCAAAGCTTTCACTGCAACGAGAACCACACAACACAAAACCACAATTATTATTATCATCATGTAAAATTTTTTATCCACGCGATGATCATGTCGACCGAGAGACCCCTAATAGGGCAGGGTGGCTTTAGTTCTTCACTGGCCTAAAATGTTTTCAGATCCTGTTGATCTGCTCCCACCTAGTCACCAGGCTTGCCTACCTTTCCCTTGTCGGGTGTCTCGGTTGAGATGACCTTTTTTACAATGCACAAGGTGTTTCCAGGTGTTTCATGCTGCTTTTAGTGTAGTCAGCAGAACTTGGTGAGGGCCTTCCCACTTCGGAGAATTCCAGTGTTTCCTTTTTAGGCTCTGGATCAGAACCCAATTCCCCCGTGACAACGTGTTTGTCCTGTTGAAGAGAAGCACAATCGCTTTCTGGCAATGTCAATTCATTTCTTTTTTTCCAGAGAAAATACAAACAAATTAGATAGGAGTTCAGCATACGTTGCGGGTTTCTCAGTAGATGTTGATGCTCTATTTTTCCAATATTGCGCAAATACATGGCACGTCGAAAAAGCATATTGACCGTCGGTGTAGATTGTCACTATTTTACCAGTCATCAACTTACATGCCTCAGTTAGGGCTACTAACTCAGCAGCTTGAGCTGAGTAATGAGATGGAAGTGGTTCAGATTTTAACACTGTGTCTAAAGTGACCATCGCATAACCTGTTTGTGTTTTTTCAAATTTGTTTTTCTTAGATGACCCGTGAAAAGAATAATTCCGTTCTGTAGAGGTTGATCTTTTAGATCAGCTCCACACTTAGTTGTTTGCTCAGCCAGTTCCTGACAATCATGTTGTACACCATCATCAGGGAGTGGCATTAAGGTTGCTGGGTTTAATCTGGTTTAAGCCAAAAGATGAAGATATTTTAAAGTTATCTGCATACATCTGCATCCGCATACATGGAAAGTGGTGCAACTTATTTCTGCATGATTTGGAATCCACTTTCTACAATAATTTGTAAGTCCCAAGAATGGCATCATCTGTTTTCTTTCCTTTTTTCTTTTTCCCCTTTTTTTTTTTTTTTTTTTTGAAGTTTCGGAGCGTGCAAGACAGCCATTTGTCCGTCAGATAAAATAGTTATTCCTTTTCCAATAAAATTATGACCTAAATATTTAACTTGTTCTTTCCACAACTGTAATTTGGTTTTATTTACCTTGTGTCATGTTCCTACAACAATCATCTAATCATACAACTTCCCCCTCTTCCTTCATCCACCTGCTCTTTACCTAGTCATGCCTGACTGTTATCTTTCCCCCTACATTCTCGGGCGAAATGCCCCTGCTTATAACAAACAAAGCAAAGTCCTTTCCTCCTCGCCTCCTCTTGTCTCTCTTTGCTATCACAATCTCTGATCCCCCTTCTTCCTCTATTTCTCTGATTTTCTCGTGTTCCCCTATCCTTTCCGCTCCAATCTCTTTTGAATACTGGGTACAGCTTAGCCCTATATTCTTGTACTGTTATTTTTATTACCCGCGTGCGTCGCCTTCCTTGCGTCTCGTTAACCTCAGCACGAGATATATTGATTCCACTGTGACTCACCCCCTCCCTTCTCTGTACCTCCTCACGCCAAACTCTGGCCTGTCGCAATTGCTTCCCTGGTGTATCGCGAGTACACTGTTTTTGTCGATCATGAATGGAGAGATTTCTTAACAATTCTCCCGTTTCCTTTACCCCAGCAAAATCTGAATCAAATTGATAGCGTTCTTCCCTTTTTCCTAAATACTTTGTATTCCCCGGGAACTTATGTTCCATTTGTTTTACCATATCGGGTGATTTCGACCTACTAGGTCTGGCTCCCCTTTTACTGCTCACTTTACTCATTGTCCGTTTGTTAGTAGTCACGCAAAAAGTCAGAGATTATCTGGAGAAATGCTACGTGCTTGTTCACTTTCCCTGATGTCAAGCTTCTACCTTTTGACCTAGAGTCTCAGGCGGACATCAGCTTGGTGTTTAAATTTCACAGAATGTGAACAATTTTAGATCTCCTTCAAATACTCTCCACACACACACACATTCAATCAACTGTTAGTACGTCAGTCACAGGCCTGGTCGATTCACTGCCTCACTTGTTCGGAACCGAACCGTCCGGGAGTTCCGTTACCCCGGTGCACCGTTAAAACAACTGGTTTTTAATCTGCAGAAGCTACGTTATCTGCAGTAATGTTTTCTTGACTAAACTAAATCTGCAGAAGTTACGTTATCTGCAACAATGTTCTAGATTTGCAGAAGTTACGTTATCTGCAGTGAACAACAGTGAAGTAGCTAAGTCTCACACCAAAAACCGTCTAGGTGCCGTGGTACCCAAAATACTTCATGAAGTTTTTTGTCTTACCCCTTGCAGTCCGTGTCTTTCCTCTGGTTCAGTCGGATGTCAACCGGGGCACTCGTCGGGAGATCCTGCGAGACCGGCCTCAAAATCAAGACGAGATGAGGATTTTTAAGCTCTGGTTGCTGTGCACAGTCTTTTCCTCCGGTCGTCACCGCCTCCCCCTCCGCATGACCCGGTCAACACCCGTTTTGAAGGATCGAAGGACCACTGTAAAATGTCAAGGGAGAATCGCCCCTATGTGGGGGAGCGACTCACGCCTCGGCAAGTAGGAATTCAGACACGGACAGCAGACTACAAGTTTCTGGCCAGGAGAGATGAAACCCCAGTGAACAGGTCTGATCTCTGAACCTCCAATTCTCCCCGGGCCTTTTATTGAGAATCATAAGTCACGTCGACATGTGCCGACACATTACAATTAATACAGAAATCAATACAGGTTTACACAACAGTATCAAAGGTACATTCAATCTCAAAGGTATGTGTATTCTGGTCCTAGCCGATGTTTGTCCGGTCCACATCTGTCTCCTTTCATGTTTATTTAGAGTGGAGTTTGTTCGGTTGCCCTGACCTGAGTGGTTGCCTCAACCTAGGTGCAGGTGGCTGTGTTGTTTGGTTCCCAGATTTGTTGGTTAATGAATGAACCGAAATTAGCAACAATATCTCATAATATAGTGTTGTGTGGTGTGAGTCTTTATTCTTTTGTAATATTGAGTGATGTTTAGACTTTGTGTGATATTTGACTCTTGTGATATTAGGTTTATTCCTGATTACATTTGATAACATGATTGCTCCTATAATATTCTTCACAATCTCCTTGCTCCCTAAAACATAAGGGAAAGATTAAATAAAATAATGCTAACATGCAGAAATAAGACAATTCAAATGTTTCAGCCGTACCTCCTATGCAATAGTTCTTAGAACTACCTTAGTTATATTTGGCCAATATCGCAACTAATAAAATTATCTTAATCTGGAGCTAAATATCCAAACATTGCTGCCCAATATTTCTCATGAGTGATGTTTTAATATTGCATATAAATAACTTATACTTACATCTCAAAGTGCACTCCGATGAGGCGGAACACGTGGCTTTGGTAGTTTGCATCTTACGAGTGTAGAACGGCGTAGAAGAAGAGCGAGGCTTTTAAGGCTGCGGAGGTTGCATGCTCGTAGCCTTCACTCAGGGCCCGTTTCCATGGAAACTCCATGGAAACGAGGACAGATTATAAGGCTAGTACTCGGAGGCCGCGTGAATTTGGACACCGGCGTAAACGTTCTTGTCGCACCGGAAGTGACGTCTTCTGTCCGCCATATTGGACATCGAAGGACGCAGCCTAATTATTTGTACGTAGCTATCGAGCCTGTCCAAATTCACCACGGGTTATGCGGTCCATATAAGGCTACATGAGGAGGAGCCTTCTTAGGCTTCGAGGACCCAGCCTGCGAACTGGCCTTCGGAGGTCGCAGCCTGTTCATTTGGACACGGCCTTAGTCTCCTGGCTGGCCTGGGAACACCTGGGAATCCTTCCGGAAGGGATGGAAGACATGGTTGGGGAGAGGGAAGTCTGGGCCTTACTGCTGAAGCTTCTGCCTCCAAAAAAAGATAAGGTAGTCATAACCGAACATGTATAGGATGTGAGTTACAGTAAAAAATCTGTTTTTTGTAGCTGGAGGAACAATTACGCAAAGGCCAGAAGGAATAAACCGATACACCTGGTTCAAAGGATGATGTAGTTTCGTCCCTACGAATGGACATTGTTTGCTTAAGCACCTGCATGTTGAAAATCTCATCTAGGTTGCTGAAATTCACCCCAGTTTCTTTGGATGCTCAATTCTCCCAAGGGAGCTCGCATCCTTAATAGCAAGGTTTCCCTACCAACAGAGAATGCAAAACAAATTGACAGACACAATCAAAGCTCAGGCTTTTATTTAACTAGTATCCTCAGGCAAAAAATGTTAATGACCTTTTTTGCAAAGCATCTCACAGTTCATTGAAAATTGAGTTCATCATCATTGAATATGGAACGTCTTATGCATGTAATGTAATGTGTTTGTCCTCCAGTGTTTTGGGCTGCTCGGTCTCAATGGCGCAGGAAAGAGTTCCACTTTTCGGATGCTGACGGGAGACACATCTATCACCTTTGGAGAGGCTTTCCTTAACCAAAGCAGGTTTGTATTTTTTGTCATGATCAATGCTGCCACTTTTACTTAACTCATTCACTGCCAGCCCAGGTAAAATGAAAGTACGTCTATATCCGTCAATGGTAGCGAATGAGTTAAGTAAATTAGTTACATTACTGATTACCTGATTCTGAAAGTAAGTAAGTTATCCAACAACCCTGCAGGATATAATTATTTTTCTTTTTTTTCGTTTTGCTAATACTTTAGTGGAAAATGATATTTTACATTAATGTTTAATGTTCTAGTTTTTATTAAATGTAAAATAAAGGCAGCCTTTTTGACTTTACATTTTTCATTTGTACTTTACAACATTACTATTTTATTTTATATTAAAAAGTGAGCCTTTCTGCATTTTGCTGAACAGTCATGGTCTACTTTTTTTAAAATACAACATAAATAATAACTCCCTTGCAGATCTTTGGATCGTGCGGTGCATTATGGGTAGGGACTTTTTCTTTAAAACTTTTGTTACTTTTTACTGACATTTGATGTGTGCACCGAGGGGCATGTGTGTGCAACATCGGGATATGAGGCGAACTCAGTAGGACATTTGTTGTCATTTGCTCAGCCCAATATTGCCAGCAAAACAAATAAGCTGAATAAATGTATTGTTTTGCTCACATGATGCGAGTGAAGTGACCTAAGGCAGTATAACACTCAGCGAATCAATCACCAATGTGACAGGCTACAATAATATTGAAATGTGGAAACGTTTCACGATTTAAATGTAACAGTGATGAGAAAATTTTATTCTCTCGGGCTTATCGCATGTAGTGTCTCTCATTAGTTTAGCTGTCCGGTAGCTTGCTTACCGTACTTAGCCTGTGTGTGTTCCCCATCAGTTTCCTGGGCTGCCAGGATGGCCGAGTGGTCTAAGGCGCCGCGTTCAGGACCCAGTCTCCCCAGGAGGCCTGGGTTCGAATCTCGAATTTCCCCATTGTGGGACTAATAAAGGGAATATTATGAAAGACATGTCCCAGAAATTTACAATTTTACTCAAGTCAGTCATTGATGTGTTTGGTGCTATGGTTACCCTAAATGAATTATTATATGTCCATATGACGATCCAGGAAATGACAAGAATTAGTGTTCCTGACTGTCCGCTAAAACGTCTGACCCTGTGTAGAACTCAGGATTGGGTGGTTACAATATGGTCTGCTCACTCAAACTTGGCTGGTTGCCACAAATACCATACTAACAAAAATAACGTTACAAATGTTACAATCCAACATCCCACAGCATTTTATAACCATCTTGGGGTTGCCATTTATGCCGGATCTACTCTATCTGGCTTGATGTCTTTCAAGTTCTTCACTGTTTTTGGGATCTAAAGTTAAAGATGTCCTTTAATAGTCCCACAATGGGGAAATTTGCTATACACCTCTTCCGACCTTGTTGTCAGTCTGTGGCTCACCTCCCCTCTCAGAGTTTTCAGCGGAAATTACCTTTTTGCAATGTGACAGATGTATCCAAGTTGGTCTTTCTGCTATCTTTACAGCGATGTGGGTTATAAAAAATACTTGTGAATGGGCCTTCTCACTGGGCGGAATACCACTGTTTCTTCTTCACACCTGACTCCACAAGTTTGACGTCCTGTTGGGAGACAGAAAGCTCCTCATCTCCTTGTGTTTGTGCTTGTTGTTGATTTGCTAACATTTTTCTCATGTACCGTATTTTCACGACTTTAAGGTGCACTTAAAAGTTCCATAATTTCTCCAAAATGGATGGGTGCCTTCTAATGCCTGATGTGTGGACCGATTCCAAAACGCTAAAATATGTGACTTTCATGAGCGCTCCACGGGAGTGACTGGGTACATTTCCTGCCGACAAGCTGCTGATAGAGGAAAGGCGGATGTTACTGATGACAACATGCTGACGTTAAAAGAAGAAGGGTGGGCGTTGACGACGACGGAAAGGCACGCCCCCAGTGGGTGCCGATATGTAGAGATGGTATGTGCATTGTGCAAAACATTGCTTTGGCTAAGGACCCCCGAAAATGGCACCTCAGAAGATTGAATGATTTGATTTATTTTATATATACATTATAACACATGGAAGTAAATCAAAGAGAAAAAAAATAGATCAATACATATCTAAACATTTATATGTTTATTTATTTATATTTATATGTATTGTTGGAATTTTAACTATTATCTGACTCCATTAACCAAACACGACTTACATTCATCCAACTATTATGCACGCTCGTTTTGAGAGAGAAATGACCAGAAATCCAAAGAGCTGGTGGTGGATTTCCGCAAGAGTCGGCACTCTCCACCTGCACCAGTGAATATCCAGGGAACAGACGTTGAGAGGGTTTCAACTTACAAGTACCTGGGTGTTCATCTGAACAATAAACTGGACTGGAGCGACAACACAGACGCTCTCTATAGGAAGGGTCAGAGCAGACTCTTCCTACTCAGGAGGCTGAGGTCCTTTGGCGTTCGGGGAACACTCCTCAGGAACTTCTATGACTCGGTGGTTTCATCAGTCATCTTCTATGGAGTGGTCTCCTGGGCAGGAGGCATCTCGGGCCGGGACAAAAAGAGACTGGACAAACTAGTGAGGAGGGCCAGCTCTGTCCTGGGCTGCTCCCTGGACTCTGTGGACTCAGTGGGGGGCAGGAGGATGACGGCAAAACTGTCATCAATGCTGGATAACCCAGCCCACCCACTCAATGACATTCTGAGAACACTCCACAGCTCCTTCAGTGATAGACTAGTAGTAGTTTCGTGTGGTTTTCACACCTCCTGTCTCATCCCTGAAAGCCAATTCCATTTATGAGGTGTGTAGTCGAGAGCAAGTTTTAACGCTTGGTTCGACCACCAGGGTGAGATTCCTCTTAGTCAGAGTGCTAGCTGCACTCCAGGGAGCCGCTCAAGCCCCCACACGACGGCAACGTGGGAATCTCGGTCGTGGAGGAGTGATAGACTGTTACACCCTCGCTGTACCAAAGAGAGATTTTGCCGCTACTTCCTGCCGACTGCTGTCAGACTTTTTAACAAGAACATTGGGTCAGGCCTACAAACGGGAGGGCATTAGTGCAACTGTGCAGTCCTAGGATGCAATATACACTACTACTGTACTTTCAGCCAATGGTGTACTTAAATATTGACCAATGATGTATTTTGTTTACCATTCCAGTATTCTTATAACAGTACTTCTATCACTGCAGTATTTCTACCATTGCAGGACGTTCACTATTACAGTACTTTTATTATTGCAGTACTTTTATCATTGCAGTATTTTTCTATCGTTGCAGTACTTTTACTATTACAGTACTTTTACCATTGCAGTATATTTTATCATTGCAGTACTTTTACCATTACAGTACTTTTATCATTGCAGTATTTTCTATCATGCAGTACTTTTCTTTCATTTCAGTACTCTTACCATTACAGTACTTTTATCATTGCAATATTTTTATCATTGCAGTATTTTCAATCATTCAGTAGTTTTTATCATTACAGCGTTTCCCCCTCTGTATAATGGATAGGCATTAGGAGTGTTTCCTTACACTTAGATACGTTTATACTGTGTATATTTGCATGCTTTTTCTGCTAATGTTATACATTAACGGCTACATTACGCCGCCGACTCTGTGTGATCTATATCTTTGCTGCTGTAACACCTCAAATTTCCCCATCGTGGGACTAATAAAGGACATCTTTATCTTTATCTTTTATCTTTTTATTGTGGATTATGGTATCCTGAGAGTGGGAGGGCGAATTAGTAAAATGGCGATGACAGCAGAGCAAAAGAACCCAATTATCCTGCCCAAAGGTTCTCACATCTCTAAACTGATCCAGCAAAAGATCCACCAACAAGTTGGACACTCGGGAAGGAGTCACATGATTTCAAAACTACAAGAGAGATTCTAGCTATCTTGTGCCCATTCTTCTGCGAGAAGGATTATCAGGAGCTGCGTTTTCTGCAGGCGTATGCAAGCAAAGGTGGAGGAGCAGAAAATGTCCAACCTTCCAGAAGACCGCCTCTCACCGGATCTCCCACCCTTCACACATGTGGGTGTTGATTACTTCGGCCCATTTGACGTGAAGCGAGGACATTCTCATGTGAAACGAAGGGGAGTGATTTTCACCTGCTTGGTAAGCAGAGCCATCCACTTGGAAGTGGCAAGTGGACACGAACTCCTGCATCAATGCCTTGCGTCGTTTCATGTGTTGGCGGGGACCGGTGAAGAGCATCCGAACAGATAATAGGACAAACGGGGAGCAGAAAGAACTCAAGGAGGCTACTACTGAGGAACTACTGAAGGATGAAGTTAAATGGACAGTCAATCACCCATTTGGAGCACACCACGGAGGGGTTTGGGAAAGGTTGATGAAGCATGTCAAGAAGATCCTGTACTCAGTCTTGAAAGAACAAATGCTGGACCATGAGACTCTACAGACTGCATTATGTGAAGTTGAGGCTATCATGAATGACTGACCAATCACTGCAGTGTTGAGTGGCCCAAATTATCTGGAGCCACTCAGGTCTGATCTGGAGCCACCAGACGATCTAGTTGTCATCGTGGATGACACAGCACCAAGGAATTCATGGCTCATGGGCCGTGTGGTGAAGATCGAAGGGGCTTGTTCGACACACTTGACACCCACTTACATACAAAGGGCACGAACTGCGAACTTTCGCTTTATGAATTATGGACTATGCGCATTCATTAAATAAATCATAGACTCTGAACTTTGTGGACTAATACTCACTCAAGATGAGTAATGAATTTGATATGGATAAATTTATGTAGTAAATTACTGTTTTGTGTTTGATTCTTTGCAGAAATTATCAATTATTGGCCCCTTGAATTATTAGTATGGGTAATTGATTTGCTATGGCATCATCAATTAAGGGCCGGAATGTTGGGGCCAGAATGAATGTATCATTTGACACCACTGTTGCCTTACTGAGCAGCGCAGTAATATAGAGGGTTCCCTCTGTAGACGAGGGATGGTGGTGCGGCCTGTGAACCTTTAAGTTTCTTCATTATTGCACCTGTGCGGGGCAAGTTGTCACGATCGTGCCTTTGTGTTGCTGCCGAGTGGGCGTGGTCGACGGCGCGTTGCTCGGCGACGCGGCCGCGAGCGGACGCGTTCACGAGACTCCCCAGCTGCAACCCATCATCACTTAATTGTGGACTATTTAAGTGCGTGTCGGATTATGGACCTACTTGCTCTCGCCTTGTGCCTTGCTATAGTCTTTGCTAAACTTTTGCTCCGTGTGTTGATCGTGTTTGTTGTTTCTTTGTTTATTCCTACAGCTACGTTTCGGCTCGCTTTGTGTTTTCTCGATGATTGGATTCAACCTTACCCTTTGGAGGAAGGACATTCTCGTTTTCGGTTTTCTTGCGTTGCAAGCTCCTTTTGTTACTCGTTTTGCTTTTTCCTGGGGGAAGATTGTTCCCCCAGCGTTTTTCGTTCACGTCTCCCGACGTCTGTAAGTATAGACCCTCTATTGTCTCTGATAGCAACTCTCCTTGCCTATCGCCTGCCAATTGTTTTTTGCCGGCCACAATAAATATTGTTTCCACCATATTTTCCCTTGTTTGCGATTTAAGAGTCCACCCACACCGCTTCCCAGCCCCGGCTGGGAAGCGCTCCTCACACAAGTGTGGGACGTGGAAGACGGCGGAACAGTATTTGACCAGCTCATAACTAAAACGAACTATTCTACAGATTAATTCCTTTATAGTTTGGAATGGAGGACGAGGACAAATAATTTTGAGTCAATTATATGTGACAAACAAACGCACGTTATTTTTGTTTACATTAAATTGACAACTTGGATCGCCATTTGTCCAATTGTGACTGCGTCTTAAACGCCGCACAAGTGGCTTATTTTGAGACAACAGAAGGCCACTATATCGTCGACTAAAACTGGACTAAAACTATCACGAATAGGAATGACTATATCTGACAAAAACTAATAAGCATTTTTGTCCAAATGACTAAGACTAATCTAAAATGCCTGCCAAAAACTACTCTGCTTCTGTCTCATGGGTGCAAGACCTCTTCCTACGATTGATCCCCATCTGGACCCCCGTCTTATCCCAAGGCTTGGTGTCTTCCGGCAACCTGTAATCTTGTCTTTGGTGTGGGTGTGTATGGGTGTCCAGATCTTAAATTGGTGTGTCTTTGTGAAGGTGCCGTGACTGGGCCCCCGTGAGCTGCTGTCATGAACCTGTTGTGCAAGTCTTGACAAATTTGATGTCTTTGGTTTTACTGTATATGTGGCAGATTTGCTTTATCAGTGGAGCACAATGTGAAGTGCTGTCACTTATATGCAGGCTCTGTGTGTGTTGATGTGCGTGTGTGTGTGTGTGTGTGTGTGTGTGCATATGCGTATGCGTGCGTATGAGTGCATGTGTTTTTAAACAACCGTAAGTTTCAAAAACAAACTCAAAACTCTTCAAATGCAACAGCCTTCTCATGAATGACTGATTTCAGAATGGTTTTTCAGCTTTTTAAATTTGATAGAGAAAAAAAACGCTGTGGTGCCACTAGTGCATGTGCAGCAGGTAGTAAATTCCAGTGAGCAATAATTAATTGAATAATTACTAACCCATTATCGCTGCAATATGATTTATAGTATCCGGCGAGAGATGGACCAGGTTCACCAGATGATGGGATACTGTCCAGAGTTTGATGCTATCAACAACCTACTGACTGGCATCGAACATCTGGAGCTCCATGCTCGTCTTCGAGGGGTGCCCGAGGAGTCTGTCACCAAGGTTGCAGTAATAAAAAATTACCACTCGTAAAAAAAATTATTGATAAATATTTAAAGAAATTTCGTCCCAAAATAAATCTCATGTAAATGCCTATTCAACAAAATGTCACACAATTGCACATTGTGATGTCATGTAGGTGGCTCAGTGGGGTTTGAAGAAATTGGGACTGAGTCAGTATGCCAAGCAAGAGGCTGGAATCTACAAAAGGAAGCTGTCCTCCGCTATTGCCCTCATCGGCGCTCCACTTGCTTTATTTCTGGTGAGGAGCATGACACCTTGGTGACTGACATGGGTAGTGGGTGAAAGCACCCCAACAGAAGTGAATTTGAAGTGTCTATGACAATTACCATACGAAATGTTGTTGCAAATAGACTGTATGTGATGGGTCATTCCGCAATTGGGAAACAATTCAGACATTAACAAGTTGCAAATATGGATCCTTTTATGTGTTCAAGAAAAAAGTGGTCAAATAATTAAATTTGTCTATATTTAAATTCATACATTCTCTGAACACTGTCAGTGATGGTTTGCGACAATAAGTTAAAACAGACCAATGTGTACGTGCGGGAGAAAGCTGGACAAAAAAAAGCTGGCCACGATGCCGTAATCTGTTTTATCATTCATGTTATTGCAAGCAAGAAACATCACAGGTTTAGACAACACAGACTCTGCGGAAAAAAAGCACACCACTCACAAAAGCTCTCTAACCAGCCATCTGATTGGCTGAAGCTGAAGGACTCCCAAAATGCATTGCATTGTCTTTTTGTGTTATTTTTATTTCTTTTTGCTATATGAGTGGCTTGAGAGATGCATATTTTGTGTTAATTGTATTTCTTTGTTTCATTGTTTTCTTGTATGCTGTTCAGTGATAGTTTTGGTTTTCATTTAAAACCGTGACAATAAGTAGTGTGGTGACTAGTGACATCCGTCCCCTGACATTATTGATATGCTGTGTTGTCATGGCTACTACAGCACCTGTGGGACTGCCATTGACAGATCTGCCAGTCTTTAAATGACAGCTAGCATGCGCCTCATAGTGCGGCGTGCCCAGTGTATGTCTTAAATACTGAAATAGCACCCACAATTGATGCTGTGCACTTTGATAAGGCGTGTCTTTTAGCCGTGAAAATAAGGTAACCAATTGGGAGCTCGCAGAATTTAGGCAGATAGAAGTGAATGAGAATAAAAAATCAAACACATTAACTCAGTCGCTTGCACAACACAAATATCAAAATATATAAATGTTTGAATAATAATTTGGCAAATATAAAGGTAAATATTTTTTGACCAATTAATTTAAATATATGAATCACTTTTAATTCATTTTATTGTGAAACCTAAAATTTCTCAGTACAAATTTTTACTCACTTCTGAATCGTACACGACTATTGAAAATCTGTGATAAAACAAAATGCAATATCATTGTGCTAATGTACATCACTCCGCCTACATTTATCACACAATGCTGAAACTGAAGGAAAAAATCTATTCAGCCAGGTCTTAGAATAATGCAAACGATGTACAACTTTGAGCTTTATTAGCTGAAGCCTTGAATCTATTGAGCAAGATTGTATTTCTGCTAAAGCCTTTTCCCACATATCAGTTGAAATCCCTACGCCGGCGTCTCTTGTCCAAGCTCCATTGATTTGTCTCGATGAAACCGGTTTAAAAAAAAGATTGACACACTGGGAAACCAAATTGTTAGAATAATATTAAGAGGTTATTATACATTTGCCATGACGCAGCTTTATTTCAATGCGTGGTGCGCAATTTAGTAGAGTGGACTATGCTTGAGTGTTTGCAGTTTGAGTGGAGATACAGGAGGACACCGCTGCTGCAGGGAGGTGCCTGCAATTGGCAGGGTGGCGGCGCTTCTTCAGAAGTGAGGATGACGCAAACAGCATCGTGCTGAATCCTGATCGAAGTTGACGTCAAAGTCTGCTGCGACCCACGACGGCGCGCCCATGTTAAACCGGACTGAACCAGCTTTTGAGTAGACGAACTGTACCACCTTTGAGTGTAATCTGATTCTCCGACCCTATAAAACGGAATGTGAAAAAAACATCGGGGAACAGAAGGGAGATGAAGTTGCCAAATAAACTTTGTTAACCTCTCTGTCTCCACTTGAGCTGAGTGCCTCTCTTCTTTTAGCTTATGAACACTATATGTCAAATTGGTGAACCTGACACAAATGTTTGGAGGTTTCCTTAAAAGCTAAAAAATGTGTTGCACTGAAAATTTGTCAAAATGAGCAAAACAGAACAACTCATAAAATGTCTTATATGCAAGTACCGAAAGAAATGACCAGGCGGGAGACTTCGTTTGCAATTCCGTAAACAATGCAAACCCATTATCAATGTAAAGATCCTAAATTTGAACTAGACTACTATCTTGCTTAGCTAATAGCTACGCAGTGTAAGCTATTATATGATAATAATATGATGTACAGGTGGCACGGTGGCCGACTGGTTAGCACGATGGCCTCACAGTGAGAGACAGCATCAGGCGTGGGTTCGATCCCGGCTCCAGCCATCCTGTGTGGAGTTTGCATGTTCTTCCTGTGCTTGCGTGGGTTTCCTCCGGGTACTCCGGTTTCCAAAAACATGCATGGCAGGCCGATTGAACACTCTAAATTGCCCCTAGGTATGAGTGTGAGCGCGGATGGTTGTTCGTCTCTGTGTGCCCTGCAATTGGCTGGCAACCAGTTCAGGGTGTCCCCCGCCTACTGCCCGAAGATAGCTGGGATAGGCTCCAGCACCCCCGCGACCCTAGTGAGGAGAAGCGGCACAGAAGATGGATGGATGGAATATGATGTACATTTCTGTATGTTGATTTATTCTAATTTATGTTTGAGTTTTAGACTTAATTGCAAAAGACTTCACTAATTAAGCTACACACAAGGAAACATACTTGGCATTTCAGTTTGAAAAGTCCATCAAGATGTTCCACTCCTTACATAAGTCAATGACAATGGAGTGCATTGATTGGATTTGCATTTGAAAGATTTAAGATTTTGAAAACAATCTACAAAAATAGCATGAGAAAATGTTATTGTATATAAGTAGTAACAGAAACATAATGAATTATGTTTACATTTCTTTCACATCAATATCTATTCATATTTAAATGTTTTCAGTCAATGAGACTGTCGGTTTTGTTCTAACTTGTGAATTCAACATTTAATAATGTGATTATATGTTTGTATTGTCCTTTAATATGAAATATTTTACTAAAAAATCTATTTTAAATTGTGTTATTCAATCATGAAATCATTTGATTATCATTTACCATTCAATGTTTGCCTAGCACGATTGTAAATTTTGTAATGTCTGCCATGTTACCCGGGCACTAAAGAGTTAAGTCAATGCAGGTGCCATAGTGCATAAACTGCCACTGACTTATGTCTTAAATTAGTATGTTACTAGCTGCCTCTTCAAGATCATGTTGATTGTTCTGTCCTGCACATTTTATTTTGTTGCAGCAGTACCTTTACAAACCAAGTCCAGCTTGGCATTCATTGTTGTTTCAGCCGTGACTGGATGTCACTTTTTATGCTCCTGGCAGGAATATTGATTAAAAACTAGTAGCTCCCCTTTGCTTTTTTATATGTGTTTATACATTTTAGTTTAATCCTCTTTCCTTTTGACATTAAATTAAGAGTTAATCGTCATAATCCTTGGAATATAATTATTTACAATATAATTATACTGAAGGGGAATTTAGAACAATTTTTTTTAATTTATTTATATATTTGGGGCACCACTCGATACCACAACGCCCTTAGAATTTGCCTCAAAAGCCCAACCAAACAGCAACAGTTACATTTTTTCTTAGGAAAGCTATACTTTTCACAAGAAGTGACAGTTTTTTTTCCCCTGTGCACATATTATATCTTCCTGCATTCTAAAAACAGTGTTTATGTTTTTAATCTTTTCTCCCAGGATGAGCCCACCACTGGCATGGACGCAATTGCTAAAAGATTAATGTGGAACTGCATAAGCCAGTTCACCAAAGAGGGAAGAGCTGTCTTTCTGACCTCCCACAGGTACAGGGGACATGAGTGTATCTATCATCATCATCAAATGTCAGGACACAAGCACTAATTAAGCAGTCATTTCATTTGGCATGTTCGGTGTATATAAAAACTCTTTCAGAGCAAAATAGAAAGGTGACTGCTTCTATTTTTCACTTGTATGGTCAGTATGGAGGAATGTGAGGCTCTCTGCTCCAGAGTGGCCATCATGGTCAATGGCGGGTTCCGATGTCTTGGCTCTGTGCAGCACTTGAAGAACAGGTAACTCAAATCTATTTTGTGAATAAAATGAATACATCTAATTTGTCTAATATCATTCAACACCCACATCGCCTGACGCCCCACTCCCTAACTGCACCATCTCATCTACCCACTGGGTATTTGGTTGATGATTTCATGTCTCATATCATATTTGTATCAATAAATGATTTACTTCCATTTATCATTTGTTCAAAGACATCGGCCATAATGTTTTAATTTTTTTTGCAAATTCAACTTTACAACTGTCAAAATGTGTCATCAACCCATTTTCTTGCTCATTATTGCAGTCTTCACTAGACGTCAACAATCATGTTTTAAGGTTTAGCTGATTAACAGTATGAGTTAAACCAGCTTCATTATATTTATTTTTGCTAGATTCTGTAGTTGACTAAAAAATAATTATTTCTGCAGCACGATAGTTAAATTGTCTGCTTCAGAGTCAGGAGACTGTGGTGGGCATCGTGAGTCAGGTCACTCAGTTCCCGTCAGTATATCAGGCTTGACCTACATAGGTCCTGTCCGTCCCTCGTCGATGACAGACAATTGGCATCAAGAACATAATTTCCACATCACATGGAGGCGCTGCACAAGCAGATACACAGCCAAATACAGGAAAAAATAAACTGAAAACAACACACCTAAAAAAACTGACCTAAAATGACCAGTCAGGAAGCAAATAAACAATGAAGTAATAATACATAAATTATCTTAAAACCAAAACACTGTGGAACATTGGAATAATTGTTATAATAACAATAATAGAAATAATAACAACTTTATTATTATTACATTACTAAAACAATAAAAATAAATTTTATTTTCATTATAAAGTGCAAAACATTTCTCCAAACTATGGGTTTGAGGCAGAACAAGTGATAGTAAAGCAAAGATTTTGTCAGGTTCAGGTTCTAGTGTAGGAGGACCCAAAATGCAGAGAAGTGCCAGGGTTGGATCGCCGGTGGGCGAGGAGGAGGCGTTGTCACGATCGCCGTACGGCGAGGAGGAGGTGGACCCAAAATGCGAGGAAGCGGGGAAGCCAGGCAAGGGGTAACTTAAGAGGATTTTTATGAGTGAACTACAATGGACAAACAAGGTGCTGGGAGAAACAAACAAACGAGGCCAGGTGCAAACATAACAGAGACAAACTAAACGTGACTACACTGAACAGAATAGCGGGGACCAAGGACCGTGACAAATACGAGGGGGTCGTGAGCGGGCGCATGAGCGAGAGCGAGAGCGAGAGCGAGAGCGAGAGCGAGAGCGAGAGCGAGAGCGAGAGCGAGAGCGAGAGCGAGAGCGAGACGAGACGAGACGAGACGAGACGAGACGAGACGAGACGAGACGAGACGAGACGAGACGAGACGAGAGCAGGGAGCGGCCGTGCCAGTCCGCGAGGGGAAGCAATGTTCCGACAATGATCTGTTGGGATGAGGTGTTCATATAGTCCAGTCGTTAGGAGTGCGGATGGGCATCAGGTGTGTGAGGTTAATGGGGAGCAGGTGCGTGGCTGGTGAGGGCGAGGTGCTGAGGGGAAACGCCCCTACTCAGCTGATCGAAACAATAACCAGACCGCATGCACACAAAAACAATAACAAACCCTGTCATGCCCGACGCGGATCATGACAAGAAGTGAGGCAGGGGTAACTTAAAGGGGTATTTAATCTGAAAAAACAAAAATGCAGAAAAGGCAATCAAAAAATACTTAATTTCAAATTAAGAGGGATCAAAGTAACAAACAAACAACGCTACGACAACTTAACTTGGCTTGGCTTGACTTGACGACAAAAAAGCGACGAGACATGGCAAGGGCAGAAGGACAACTGACTTAGATTACTGACATGGACATTTGACAGGGACAATGAACCGATAATAACTGAAGGCAAACAGGGAAATAAATACAAACAAATTAACGAGACAACGAAGAACACCTGAACAAGACCCAGAGGGTTGCAGGGAGCTGATTAGTTAACACTACGGAATGGGATTTCAACCACATGTGGACACAATCAGCTGACAAGACAAAGGAGCATAAGGAAAAACCTGAAACTAAAAACCAAACCAAAATCAACAAACAGACCATGACATTTAAAGTATAAACTAGCCACTTGACCTGGATAATGTATACTGCATATATTATGATAATAAATAATTCCAACACACAGACAGTTAATTTACCACGCATGGCAATTGTGTGACATCAATTATAATAAATACAATACTATGATGGTTGTGCAGATGATGTAGATGATTGTTGCACCATTTTTTTTTAACTTGTGTGCAATTATGAAGAAAGTCCTCGTCTTTGTCAGAGTCTGTCTTGTTGCTGTGCGGCCTCTCAGAAATTAAGCTGTCCGGCCTTTGCGAAACCTCTCCAGTGCAAGCAGACGCGTTAGCCCAATCATCCACAATCCATTAACAAATTGTGGTGTAACTCCCCCCGGTGCTGCCTCTTAGTCTTAGTAAAGCTGTGTTCGCCATCTGTCATCCTATACAAGACCCCTTCACAGTTTGTAATCAAAAACAAATAGTTCCCTTGTTTGAAAACACCGGTTAGCATATTTCAACAGCATTGTTAACGTAGGAAAGGATGTGAAAAACGGTCACTTGAGTATGTAATTTGATACATTTTATTTATCACACTTTTCATACATAAAATGCAGCTCAAAGGGCTGTACAATAAAAACATCCCAATTACAATAAAAAAAACTAAAGCCCACCCCCACCTACCCAACATACACACAAGACACATCCATGTGTCTTGTAGCCTGAACTCGCATACAAACAAAACACACACATTCACACGACCTGATAAGCTGTCTCAACCGAAAGACAGAAAGACATGGCAAGGTACAGAGAAACTCTATGAAGAAAAGCGACAGTCTCATGTTGAGTCAAAAGATAAAGAATAAAAATGTGTCTTTAAACGGGTTTTAAAAGTGGACAGAGAGGGGGCTTGCCGAACATTTAATGGGAGCTCAATCCATAGGGAAGGACCGGCAACAGAAAAGGCACAATCCCCCCTGAGGCTGTGCTTAGTCCTCGGTACCTCCAGCAGCATTTGTTCCACAGACCTGAGGCAGCGGGCAAGTGCAAAGGGGCGGAGGAGCTCAGAAAGGTACGCTGGGGCGAGGGCATTTAAAGATTTGAAGACGAACAGAAGTATCTTGGAGCGAACTCTAAAGGGCACTGGGAGCCAATGAAGAGAGGTCAAGATTGTGGTCGTGTGATTTGTTAAGAGGCGAGCGCCAGCATTTTGGACCAGTTGGAGGCGCTTGAGCGAGGACTGGCTGACTCCAAAGTAAAGTGCATTCCAGTAATCTTGCAAAGATGTCACAAAGGCATGGATTACTGTTTCTAAGTGCTGTTGGGAAAAAAAGGGCTTCAATTTAGCCTGCTGCCTAAGATGAAAAAAGCTGGATCAAACAACATCACCGATTTGCTGATCTAACTTAAAATCACTGTCTAGTTTGAAATCTAAGTTTGAGACTGTTGGCTTAAGATAAGATGCCAGGGGGCCAAGGTCAACAGGGTTGAGAGTAGAAGGGCCACTGGGACTGAACACCAGAACCTCTGTCTGCCTATGACTATGTTATACGTTGTCGCCTGGACACAACTGAAACGTACAGTTAACGTTAGCTAGCAGTTAGCATTAGCCCATGTAGAATAGAAAAAGAAGCCCCCAAATAATGACTAACCTGTAATAATTTCAGCCACAACTAGTTATCGCCCATATCATTTTCCAGGTGGAAACATTGTATGATAGTATGCTTCATTTTAACACGAGCCTTGTTGATGAAACTCAGAGACCCCACGATATCTATTGGGGGCATGCTTTCAGCATGCTCTTTCACATGCACCCTTGCCCCTTTACAAATCAATCACTCAATCAAATTTTATTAACATAGCACTTTTGATACATAAAAATGCAACTCAAAAGTGTTGTGTAATAACATACAAAACCCGCCCCCACTGCCCTAACATACACATATATCACACATATATATCACACGCACGCAGGCACGCACGCACACACACACACACACACACACACACCCCCCACGCACACACCCACATTACACACACACCCCCACACCCCCGCAGACACACGCACCCCCACACACACGCACACACACACATTCACTCAAAACTCAAGTAAACAAAACCTGATAACTGTGTTAAAAAAGACATGGCATGGCACAGAGAATCCATATGAGTAAAGGGTACCCAATACAATCCATCCATTATCTGTGCCGCTTCTCCTCACTAGGGTCGCGGAGGGTGTCGGAGCCTACCCCAGCTGTCTTTGGGCAGTAGGCGGGGTACACCCTGAACTGGTTGCCAGCCAATCGCAGGGCACATGTAGACGATCAACCATCCGCGCTCATACTCATACCTAGGGGCAATTTCGAGTGTCCAATCAACCTGCCATGTTTTTGGAATGTGGGAGGAAACCGGAGTACCCGGAGAAAACCCACGTAGGCACAGGGAGAACATGCAAACTCCACACAGGAAGGTCGGAGCCGTAAGCGAACCCACGACCGCTGCAGTCTCTCACTGTGAGGCCATCATGCTAATCAGTTGGCCACCGCCCCGCCCAATACAATACAATCCAATTTTATTTATATAGGGGAACTTATCCACGCTGAGAGAAGTAACAGCCCGCAGGGAGTGTCACCATCACAGAGACCCCTGGCCTAGGTTGACCGGGTCGACGCGATCATGGTGTAGATGCCTCCGGTCCACCTGGCCTTAGAACCCTCCAGGAGGACGCCCTTATGTGAGAAGGCCAGCCACACCTACCAGAGTGGAGGCCTCCCACGAGGAACCACTGGAGCTAATAAATAATTCATCCATTATCTATACCACTTTTCATCACTAGGGTCGCGGGGGCGCTGGAGCCTATCCCAGCTATCTTCAGGCAGTGGGCGGGGGACACCCTGAACTGGTTGCCAGCCAATCGCAGGGCACAAAGAGACAAACAACCATCCGCGCTCACACTCATACCTAAGGGCAATTTACAGTGTTCAATCGGCCTGCCATGCATGTTTTTGGAATGTGGAAGGAAACCGGAGTACCCGGAGGAAACCCACGCAGGCACGGGGAGAACATGCAAACTCCACACAGGATGGCTGGAGCCAGGATTAAACTCACGACGATGCTGTCTCTCACTGTGAGGCCACCGTGCTAACCAGTCGGTCACCGTGCCGTCGCTAATAAATAAATAAATATAAAATTTAAAAAACGACACTAAAAGCCAAGACAATCCAAGAAGCTGACAGTAAGATTAAATAATAAAAATAAATAATTAATGTGCATTTAACCTCCGCCGTTCCTCTATATAAGCAGCATGTCGGCAGATAATGATTCCAGTCAGTCAACCAACTCAACTCAAGTCACACATTTACAGATTCTGGAACTCGATGCACACACAAGGCACTCTTGCCCCGCATGATAAGGCATATTTACACTTTTAATTGTGCCTTGTGGTCGTGAAAATACGGTAACTGACGCCCGAGCCACTTCATCTGGCACCTCTGAATGTGGAGGAGCAGTAGCATGACTCTCAGCCCCTCCCGGATGACCGAGCTTGTCACCTTAACTCTAAGGGAGAGCCCTGACACCCTGCCAAGGAACAAATTTTGTCCGCTTGTATCCAAGATCTTGTTCTATTGGTGTGAAGAATATTATAGGAACAATCATGTTATCAAATGTAATCAGGAATAAACCTAATATCATACCAAGTCTAATATCACACAAAGTCTAGCATCACACAACATTATAGATGAATAAGTCTAACATCACACAACACTATAGTATGGGATTTTGTTACTAATTTTGGTTCATTCATTAACCAACAATTCTGGGAAACCAAACAACACAGCCACCTGCACCTAGGTTGAGACCAGAATACACATACCCTTTTGATTTTATGTACCTTTGATACTGTTGTGTAAACCTGTATTAATTTCTGTATTAATTGTAACGTGTCAACGTGACCTGTGATTCTCAATAAAAGGCCCGGGGAGAATTGGAGGTTCAGAGATCAGACCTGTTCACTGGGGTTTCATCTCTCCTGGCCGGAAACTTGCCACTCGGAGTCCGTGTCTATTGTCCCTAAATTTCCTACTTGTCGAGGCGTGGTTCGCTCCTCCACATTGGAGCGATTCTCCCTTGACATTTCAAAGTGGTCCTTCGAGCCGGATGGAGACTGAGACGAGCGGAAGGAGCAGTGACGACTGGAGGAAGACTGTGCACAGCAACTAGGACTTAAAAACCCTCATCTTGAGGCCAGTCTCACTGGAACTTCCCGATGCGCGGCCCGGTCACCATCCGACTGAACCAGAAGGGAGGACACGGACTGCCAGGGGTAAGATAAAACTTCATAAAGTATTCATTGGTACCACGGCACCTAGACGATTTTCTGTATGAGACTTAACGACTTAACTGTTGTTTGGTCAAGAGGACATTACTGCAGATAACGTGACTTCTGTAGATTGGAAACCAGTTGTTTTAACGGTGTGGTCCGGATAACGGGACTTCCGGACGGCTCCGAACAAGTGAGACAGTGAATCGACCAGGCCTGTGACTGATGTACTAACAGTTGATTGAATGTGTGTGTGTGGAGAGTATTTGAAGGAGATCTAAAATTGTTCACGTTCTGTGAAATTTAAACACCAAGCTGATGTCCTCCTGAGACTCGAGGTCAAAAGGTAGAAGCTTGACATCAGGGGAAGTGAACGAGCACGTAGCATTTCTCCAAAAGAATCTCTCAAAATATTTTTGTGTGACTACTAACAAACAAACAATGAGTAAAGCAAGCAGTAAAAGGGGAGCCAGACCTAGTAGGTCGAAATCGCCCGATAGGATAAAACAAATATAAGTTTCCGGGGAGTACCAAATATTTAGGAAAATGGAAAGAGCGCTATCATTTTGATCCAGATTTGGCTGGAGTGAAGGAAACGGGAGAATTGTTAAGAAATCTCTCCATTCATGATTGGCAAATACAACGTACTCGCGATACACCAGTAAAGCAATTGCGACAGGCTAGAGTTTGGCATGAGAAGATACGGAAAAGGGAGGGGGTGAGTCAGAGTGGTATAAATATAGCTCGTGCTGAGGATGATGAAACGCAAGGGAGAGGACGTAAGCGAGTAATAAAAATAAGAAGGGAACAGCTATTTGCGGGGTGCAACATAGGACAGCAATTAAATACAACACAGGAAGTAGGGAAAGCACGGATAAAAAAAGAAAAACCACCATTACAAGACGATAATGTATCATTCACACCCAGCACGACACGGCTATATCCAACAATACCGCCACCAAGATATGATCTAGGAGGGCCCCCAAATTCCACATCACATAACACAGGGTCGCATGGAATGACACGTAGGGGTCAAGGACCTGAGTTGTTATGGAATAAGGAAATGGGGGGGACACCAATCCATATAGAGAAACCTGAGGTAAGTAAACCTACTGAGACCTTCCCGCTCATTCAAGTAGCAAATCCGCATCATGCAAACGGTGCACCGATCCGCCTGTCGATCTCATGCTCCATCCTCCCTCACTCGTGAGCAAGACCACACGATACTAGAACGCCTCAATTTGGGGTAGAATCTCATCTTGACCCGGAAAGGACACTCCATCCTTTTCCAACTGAAGACCATGGTTTCAGATTTGGAGATGCTGACTTTCATCCCATCTGCTTCAAATTCGGCTGAAAACCGCTCCAGTGAGAGTTGATGATTGTGGCTTATAGGAGCCAACAGTACTACATCCTCTGCAAAAAGCAGATATATAATACTGAGACCATCAAACCGGATGCCCTCAACACCTCGGGAGAAGAAATTCTGTCCATAAAAGTTAGGAACAGAATCTGAGACAAAGGGCAGCCTTGGCGGAGTCCAACCCTCACTGGAAACAAATCCATCTTCCCGGCGACAATGCGGACCAAACCCTAATATTGGTAGTGCAGAGATTAAACTGCAAATAGCCCATACTCCCAAAGCACTCTCCACAAGATCCACCAGGGTACACGGTCGACCACCTTCTCCAAGTCCACAAAGCACATGTAGACTGGTTAAACTAAGCCCCATGCACCTTCGAGTAACCTCCCTCGGGTGTAAAGCCGTTCCGCTGTTCCACAGCTAAGGTGAAAACCGCCCCGCTCCTCCTGAATCGTCTTTAAAAGAGGGACCACCAGCCCGGTCTACCAATCCAAAGGCACTGTCCCCGATGTCCATGCAGTGTTGCAGAGGCGTGTCAACCAGGTCACCCACACAAAATTCAGAGCCTTTTGAAACTCCGGGTGAATCTCATCATTTAAACACATTTTGTGCACCAATTTTCTTTTGTACACACAACAGCTAGGCTATAACAACGGCACACAAAACAAAAATCTTCACATCTACTCGTATGTGTGTTTTTTTGTGTGTGTCTATCGTTTTTTTGCACAAGTGATGCTTGTGCAGCTTTTGATGAGGTAGATGTGAAAAGGGATCTATAATTGTAAGCCAATGTAATGTTGACATCAACACTGAATTTGGAAAAGAAACTATGAAATCTGCCCTTCCCTCCCAACTTCCATCCATCCATCCATCCCCTAATCCAAACTCAGGTCGCGGGCTTGCTGTAGCCTACCCCAGCTGTCAGGTGTGAAGCGGGGTACGCTCTGAACTATGCTATCCAATCGCAGGGCACAACTGGACAAACAACGTTTCACACTCACATTAACGGCTACTGACAATTTAGAGTAGTCAATCAACATAGAATGTATGTTTTTGGAATACATTAATTCATTTTGGAATAAATCATAATCCAATTAAACTGTATCACACAAATGTTTGCTAACAGCTCTAATAGATTAAAAGCATTTGTGTTTTATTCATAAAATGACTCCAACTAAACTGTATTTGTGTACTATTCGATGGGTAACCTGCACAGTGTGATCATTTAACTCAGAGATTCCTTTGATTACCACTTGAGGGAACCACATTATTTGAATCTCTGGTCTCGTGAGTAGGTTCAACAGCTCTGTGATGCTTTGATCTCATGAGAATAATTAAGATGTGGGATTATTTAATTCATTTAATCCCAGCCATTTTCACAAAAGCAAACCCCTCAATCCCAGCATTTTTCTGGACTAATTTTGCAAGGCCCATAGAATATTGTGTTCTAATGCTATAAAAACGGGTGGCACGGTGGGTGACTGGCTAGCATGTTGGCCTCTCAGTGCAGACGTTGTGGGTTTGATTCCGGTGTCGGTACTAGATAGGGACGGGTTGCTAGATGTGGACGGGGTCCTTTGGTGGCCTTCGCGTCTGCTGATGACGTCACGCGTTATGATATATTTCTGTATATTTCTTTGACTCCATGTTCGTTACCCCTGTTTGTTACATTTGTATGTTCTGAGTTTCTAAAGAATAACAATTAAAAAATAATAAAGTACTGCTACTTTTGCGCTGATCATCCTTTTTTTTTTTTTTTCTTTTGGTGTGCCTGTCGAAAACGTCACGTCAATGCTACGTTGCTTTGGGAATCAGACTGTTTAAGGGTTGGAGGGAGAATATGAAGATGTTTTATTAAGAAATATGTCACTCTATATACAGACATATTCATACAATCTTGTAGCCTGAGTGAACCACTGCATTGTTTCAAGTTCGGCAGGAAAACAAACGTTCCACTGCTGTGCGGCAGCGTCTTCTCGGGGCATAGGCGGAAGTGCGTGGAGCTGACGCGCCAACGTGGCGGTCATGCGGTTATTCAGTTTTATTTTTGTATTTAGCAAATCAAAATATGCAAATTTATGTGTTAAACCGTGACGTCATTAGCAAGTGCGCAGCCTCCGAAGGACCACATCCATATCTAGCAACCGTCCCTATCTAGTACCGAGATCGGCTCTGGTGGCCGACTGGTTAGCACGGTGGCCTCACAGTGAGAGACAGCATCGGTTGTGGGTTCAATCCCGGCTCCGGCCATCCTGTGAGGAGTTTGCATGTTCTCCCCCGTGCCTGCGTGGGTTTCCTCCGGTTTCCTCCCAAATTCCAAAAACATGCTTGGCAGGTTGATTGGACACTCTAAATTGCCCCTATGTGTGAGTGTGAGCGCGGATGGTTGTCTCTGTGTGCCCTGCGATTGGCTGGCAGCCAGTTCAGGGTGTAACCTGCCGACTGCCCGAAGATAGCTGGGATAGGCTCCAGCATTCCCCGCAACCCTAGTGAGGAAAAGCAGCACAGATAATGGATGGATGGATGGATGCTATAAAAACACAGAGCCTACCAAAGGCAAATTAGACTTCTTTCACGTTTTTTTAGTTGTTCCGTTAGAAAACAGCTAAATTTGGTCCAAATTCCCATTAATGACAAAAAAACCCCATTTCAAGCACAACCTTCAACTTTAACACTACTATTTTTTCTTTTGTGACTGCTCAAACATCTAAATAATGCTTTCTCCTCTAAAATACCAAAAACAGCATGAGAAAAAGTGCTTTTGATGACAAAATAACAGTTTATTTGCACATTAAAAAAACATTATTATTGAACTGCTGAAATGAACTACAGTAATACCCCGGTTATCGCGGTTAATGGGGACCGAGACCACCCGCGAAAACTGAAAATCCGCGACGTAGCGGCGCACCTTCAAAAATGCTTAAAATATATATATATATATATATATATATATATATATATATATATATATATATATATATATATATATATATACATATATATGTATATAAATATATATATATATACGGGTAGAGAGAGAGAGAGTGACATTCATGTATAACAAAAAAAACCTGTAAAATATGTTTACAATAACAATTGAGGGTCTAGAACACTGTTCTTCCGAACAATTTACTTACGAACAACCAATTATCGTTATCAGCTTTCAAAAACAAGCAAACACTACAATTAGCTAACATAATTAGTCCGTCATTTTGCACAACAAATTAACATTTATAATTTCCATTTCTGGGGGTTTAAGATTACAGTAATACCTGTACATGAATAAAATTGTACCATACCATATAGAAAATAATAATAATAATAATATTCCCTTTATTAGTCCCACAATGGGGAAACTCGAGATTCGAACCCAGGCCTCCTGGGGAGACTGGGTCCTGAACACGGCGCCTTAGACCACTCGGCCATCCTGGCAGGGTGTAGAGAGAGAGATTCGTGTTAAACAATCAAACAATAAAACTGTCATGACCCGTGTCGGTCATGTCATGGTTGTTGATTAGTATTATTGTCACGTCCCATGCCATGCTTTCGTGTTGTTGTTTTCTCAGCTGAGTGGGGGCGTTTTCCGTCCTGCGCTCGTTCCCGCCCTGTCTCGCCCGGCTGATGAGACGCACACACCGGTTCCCCGTTAGCCTCCCAGCTGACTCTCATTTGTACTGTTAATTACCGGACTATATAAACACCCCGTGCCGACTGCTTGGAGTCGGTGAATTGCTCCCGCTACACCCTCTATACACGTTTGCTCGTTCATCCCGTACTCGTTCACGTTCATGTTCATTTGTAACTTGTCACTGTCCTTGCTCCCCGTCACTTTTCGGTCTCGTCACGTTCTGTTCACCTTCTGTTATTTTCGCACCCCGCCACGTTTGTGTTTGTCCAGTTCCCTCGTTTGCCTTCCAGTTTTGTCGTTAATTAAACTCCCTTCAAGTTACCCGTGCCTTGGCTTCCCCGCATCTTTGGGTCCTCCCCGCTACCTCGCCTACCCGCGACCTTAACAAAAACAACATTTAACTGACCTCTTACAATAAGTTCTTCTAAGCGTAGTTGATGAAAAGACCTGTGCAGTACGATGAGGTAATAAATATGAATGACTGCACAAGGGGCATGAAGAGCTTTACTGCTCCTCGGATGACGCCGCAGATTGTCATGACCCGTGTCGGTCATGTCAGGTCTTTGTTTGTTTTTGTCACGTCCCGTTTCGGTCATGCCATGTCTTTGTTTTGTTGTCCCAGCTGAGTGGGGGCGTTTCCTCCAGCGCTCGTTCCCGTCCCGTGTCATCATGGCTGGAGAGACGCGCCCACCAGCCACACACCGGTTCCTCGTCAGTCACGCAGCTGTTTCACATTGACTTCATAATTACCAGGACTACTTAAGCGCTCAGGACCGACTGCTTGGCGTCGGAACATTGCTCCCTCTGCTTCCTTTCCCTGACTGTCATGGCCGAGTCCTGATATCGTTCTCGTTCTCGTTCACGCGCATAGGTTATTTGTCACTGTCCCTGTTTTCCTCGTCATTTTGTTCTGTTTAGTCACGTTTAGTTCCTCTTCGTTATTTTGCACTTTGTCACGTCAGTTTGTTTTCCCCCAGCACCTGGTTTGCCCTCTTAAGTTCCCTCGTTAAATTCCTTTTAATTTACCCTTGCCTGGCTTCCGTGCATTTTGGGTCCTCCTCCTTCACCTCGCTACAAGCAAGCTTGACACAGACTATGCAGGAGAAGCTGCAGGAGGCGGCGTAGTGGCTATAGGAGGTGGCGTAAGGGATGCAGGAGGCGGTGTAGCGGCTATAGATAATAAATTTAATATTTTTAATTTTTGAATATTTTTTTTAGACCCGCGAAGCACTGAACCCGCGAAAGGTGAACCGCGAAGTAGTGAGGTATTACTGTATATGCAAAAGTGCGTGACTGTGTGTGTGTGTGTGTGTTTGTGCATGCATGCATGTGTACACCCCCACAGCCTCCAATGTTCCAGCGGTCACTGTAAAAGTGATGTCTTTTGGCTGGCATCCTCATCAATTTGAGCTGCACGCCCTTTAAATTAAAGAAATATAAACAATTGCAAACGTGATATATTTAATTGGTGCAATGAGAATACTCTTATTCATCTTTCTTTGCACCAACAATGCACGGAGCTCTTTGGGTGGTGAAGCTGTAATTTAGGGAAATATGCACAATTACCGCACCATTTCTTTTCACTGTTCTGTTGCGACAGACTTACAATTCCGCACAGCTCTCTCTCGCTCCCGCCGTCTTTCCTTTGTCTCTCCCACATGCTGCTTATTCAACCAATGACTGAAAAATTAAAATGAGCAGCAGTGGTTTTAGCAGAACAGAGTTCTGACCAAACCAAATGTATTTTTATGCATACAACCAAGAATGAGGATTCGCAAATTCGATCCGTGCGCCACGAGGGCTGCGTAAGGCAGGCAGAGCCTCTTTTGATGGCTGCTTGCATTTACTTGGACAAAGTGTCATCCTTTCATAAAAAGCAACCCTTATTGGAAGCTATTTTTTTACCCCAATAGCATGCCTCAATGGTAAATTGTTTTGATTCTCCATTGCTACTTAGACGTCTAATACCAGATTTTACACTCTTCCATGACTCTTCTCCAGCCCCCCACCACTGCCACCTCCTGGTTATTTTTTACATGATTTACAATGAAGACATGGCTGAGTCACAGTCACAGGCTGCATCAGTGCCTCCTGTACACTATGAAGCAAAAATGTTTTCATCCAATACGATACAATTTTATTTATATAGCACGTGGATGTTATATTGTGAATTTGTGAAAAGTGCTGTAGAAAAAGCTAAAAGTAACCTTATGTGCCAAATGAAACAGATTTGGTGAGGGCTACACCATCATTGTTCGTTTGGCAGTCCATGAATCCAATCCAGACGCGTGCTCTGTCAACAACTATATGAAGAATAGCTTTCCAAAGATCGAGCTGAAGGAACGGCATCAAAACATGCTGAAGTACCAGCTACCAGAACACGCCTGCTGCCTGGCTCGAGTGTTTGCTGTGCTGGCCAACTATGAGGAGTTGGGCATCAGGGACTTCTCTATTTCACAGACTAGCCTGGAACAGGTAGGAACAAGACTTGAGCAAACTGAACATCCCAAACCTGTTATGGTTTGAACAATGAACCAATACGACTTTATATTTGTTTGTAAAAGAGATGCAACTGTTTCGAATTCACCGCCCATCCTAAAATAACTTACATGTGCCGTAGAGTGGTGGACTCGCTATTGCGTGCCAAAAAATTGGTTTCATCTGTCTTTTATCTCTGAAAAACAAGAGTGAGAGCTCTCACGGTGTGCTCATACATAACATTACACTGGCATAACGTTCAACTTGCAACCAAAAAGAGCAATGTTGGGCAGTTCTGACACTATTCCACTAGTGTACAGAAACTACTTTACTAAGTAACGTCGCTATTTTCAACATTAAATGATCACATAGCGATCAGAAAGTAACATTAACAGACGCTTCATTTCTCCAAGCAGTTGTAAACATTAAAAATCCAATGACTGAGCACTAAAGTACAAAGTTATTTTTTTACACTTGAAGAGATTCTCTATCTTCGTGCAAATACATTCAGTTACAAAAATGGTACAAATTACCAAGACTATCAACAGTTATTTCACAAAGTAAACATGTGCATGTACAATTGTTGCAAGACACGGAATTGTGTCTTGACATGACCGTTACACTAAAATTTAAAACTTTCATATGATTTCGATTATGATAAAAACACATCAGACAATTTAGTCAAAGCGTCAATTGCATTGCATATATTAACTACATTGAATATGACCTCTGAATGGTGAACAAACGGAAACAATGGTGGTCAAGTATGATCGTTGCTTTAGAACACAGGTGTCAAACTCCGGTCCTGGATGGCCGCCTTCCTGCATGTTTTCCATCTCTCCTGGCTGCAACACACGATTCAAATGAGCAAGGCTCTTCTAAACTTTGTAATGAGCTGATCATTTGAACCAGGTGTGTTGCTGCCAGGAGAGATTAAAAGCCGGCAGGAAAGCGGTCCTTCAGGACTGGAGTTTGACACCTATGCTTTAGTAGATCATGGTGGACACCATGAATTGATCAATGGACACTTTGCAAAATATGAAATGCTTGCTGCTGAACTGTTCGTCTTTCAAGTCCTGCTGACTCGTGAACAAAGAATACACAAAAAAAAATAATAGGTGCAACTAATATGTCAGATCCCACTTAGCTCATAGGACTTCAGGGTCACAAGTCTGCTTAAAGGGTTAAGATCTCCCATGTCCCTCTGCCGCTCTAACGCGGTTATGTGACATCTAAACTTTCTCACTACTTTTAATGTTGAATGTTTTTTAAGGTTGTTACTTGCCTTTAATAAGTAACCAGTTTAGATTTAAGACAAATTTCAAACCACTCTACTTTTGAAGCAGATCTCTCGAATCAATCTGTCGCCCTTGGAATGACTCAGGTAAGTTTAGCAGTCCTTAAGACCGCACAGATTAGTTTTTTTCTTATAATACAAAGCCAGGGTAATTATTTAGCTGTCCTTTCATTTAAGAAGGCTGAGTGAATAAAATAAAATAAAGATTAATTGTGGTTTCATATGGATTAACAATTCCTGCATTGTATTCTGTGAAGACTGTGTTCCAAGTCTCTAATTCAGTTGAGTCTGGAGAACTCTGACATTCAAAAGTGAGAAGTGCAATTTAGAATAATCAATATTAAATTTTCAACAAAGGACAATTTGCTCTATCTCCTGTATCTGGGACTTAACTCAGTAATACATTGCCTTAATTTTACATAAATACCCATCACCTTATCTCGCATGGAGCTCTTATTACATCAAGTTCATATCATTTACATATTTTTATACACTCTCACGGGCCCTTGAGCCTCACACCACTCGACAGTGAGAAGATGTCTCAGTTTTAATTGTATGGCCACTTCCAATAAAACTGGACACCACCCTCGACGTGTAAAACGATGGGGTCATTGCGGAATAAACAAAAAGGTTTATTCTAGATTTGTCAAAATTAATCGATGAATAGACAACTAATCAATTACCAACTAAATCAACTATTTTGATATCTATTATTTTAATAATTGAGTAATTGTTCAACTTGACTCTTAAAATTGTTCAACTCCTTGGGTTTCATCCTAAACAGAAATTATTCAGTGGTTTCTGTAGTCTTTCATTAACATTTTCTGTTTAATCATGAGAAGACATTTTCAAACATCTGTTGTTACTTTGGGAAACAATTACAGAAACAAAATTGTTTGGATTTGTTTCATTCATGTAGGCGCACTGGTGATTAATATTGGTTTAAAAGTTCCGTGCCCGTTTTACGTTGGTAGATCTTGCACCTGACTTGTTGCCGCAGAAGACATGCACCGCTACGGGCAAACATCACATGTACATGACCAATATATATTAAAAAAAAAAAAAAAAAAGGAAGCCAGTAAAAAGTAGCGTGTAACGTAAACACACTTAGAAATGTAGAAAAGTAAAAGGTAGCCCTTCAATCATTTACTCGAGTGCTGGCCTTCTACCACTCGTCCATCGAGAGCCTGCTGACGTACTGTGTCTCCACCTGGTACAGCGGCTGCACTGAGGCGGACAGAGTGAAGCTCCAGCGGACGGTCAAAACAGCGCAAAGGATTATTGGCTGCCCTCTCCTCTCACTGTCGGACATCTACACCGCCCGGTGCCTCAGCAGGGCTCTCAATATCGTCAAAGACAATACCCACCCAAACTCCCACCTGTTCGACCTGATGCCCTCTGGCAGGCGCTACCTGTGCATCAAGTCAAGGACTAATAGACTGAGAAACAGTTTCTTTCCAAGAGCCATCTCCATTCTAAACTCTCACACACACACACACACGACCACCCCTACCTTGCAGAACAGCGACGTGATGTGTTTTTATATATCCTAATTCGTATTACTTTCCATCTCACTATTTATTCTCTTGCTTATCTAATTTATATATTTAATCGAATTATTGTTGTATTGCACTGGAGAGGGGAGCTCTCTAATCTAGTTGCACACTTGAGTACAATGACAATAAAGGGATATCTGATTCTGATTCTAAAGCACAGATACATACTCTCAAATTTTAATCTGTTTACTGGGACCAAATATAGTCTTTGTAGAGTAAAATGTACACTACAAAATTTACTGTGTAGTCTTTTCCCGACCGGTCCTCGCAGCATTTATATTTTGCATCAAATTCAGGGCGGTCGAAGCGCACACGATTCTTTGAGTAACACTCTAAGATACACCTTAAAAGCAAAAAATTATAATTTTATTCTTAGTGATGAAATGTGCATTTAAAGCTTTTGCCAGACTTATTGGTAAAACTATACACCATACATTGTGGCATTTTCACTCCAGAAAATAACATGAAAACGCTGCCAAGAAATAAATATTCAACTTAAATACAGCTAACGAGCATAAGTATAAGATGGTCACCAGCGGCTTTGCATGTTGCTAATTCAAGTAGGCGTAACAGTCAGAGATGGTCATTCCATCCCAGGGACAGATGCCCATTTTGTGGACGGAGGACAATAAGTGTTTTATAAAGGACGGACTAAGCAAGGATGGAAGTGGGTTTATGTCCGTTTCTTTAATCATCCTTAAAAGGGTCAAGTACCATGTGTATAGATTTAAAATATTTGCACTCGGAGCACAATCTATCCATCCATTATCTACCGCTTATCTGGGGTCGGCTCGCATAGGCAGCAGCTTAAACAGGGAAGCCCAGACTTCCCTGTCCCCAGCCACATCTCCTAGCTCTTCCAGGGGGATCCTCAGGCATTCCCAGGACAGCCGGGAGACATAGTCTCTCAAGCGTGTGCAGCGGCTCAACTTTGACTCCCTTCCGGTTGACCGAGCTCATCAACATATCTCTAAGGGAGAGCCCGGACACCCTGCGGGGGTAACTCATTTCGGCCGCTTGTAACCGAGATCTTGTTCTTTCGGTCACAAGCTGTGATCCCTGAGGATGGGAATGTAAATCGATTGGTAAATCAAGAGCTTCACCTTTTGGCTCAGCTCCTTCTTCACCATGACAGACTGATACAGGGTCCGCATTACACCAGACGCTGCACCGATCCGCCTGTCGAGCTCACGCTCAACCCTCCCCTCACTCGTGAACAAGACCCCAAGAGACTTGAACTCCTCCATTTGGGGCAGGATCTCTTCCCTGACTTGGAGAAGGCACTCCACCCTTTAAGACAGTGAACCACGGATTCAGATTTGGAGGTGCTGACCTTCGTCCCAACCGCTTCTCACACTGCTGCGAACCTCTCCAATGAGAGTTGGAGATCACTTCTTGAGGAAGCCAACAGTACTACATCATCTGCAAAAAGCAGAGATGCAGTACTGAGGCCACCAAACCGGACCCCCTCATTGCCTCGACTGCACCTAGAAATTCTGTCCATAAAATTTATAAACAGAAACTGTGACAAAGGACAGCCTTAGCGGAGTCCAACCCCGGAGCAGAATAAAATCTTGCAATTCTGTTGTATGTACTGGCCCTTGAACTGGAGTTCAACTAAGAGCCCGCGTGACCAAGCGAGTGAGAGTGAGAGAGAGACAGAGAGAGAGAGAGAGACAGAGCGAACGAGCAACAGTGGGCAAAAACATGGAAGGGATATGCGTGGATGTGTGAAGAAGCAATTGAGAGCCAAAATAAGCATTTTAAGTCGTGTTTAATTTGAGCAGAGGGCTGAATGCAATCAATACAGCCATCTCTACAGCGTGACCCCCGGTTCGAGCTCATCTTTGAATTTGCCTCATGTGTCAACAAGTTTGAGAAAGGTTATGGTTTGTTCTGTAAGTATAGCTGCTTTTCCCATTTGTTTGGGCGGTAAAAAGCATCTCACAGGGTTTATTTAAAAAATAATACCCCATTTAATAACGTGGAGACCTGCAGCAACTCGTCCGAAGCAGCTAATGTATGGACAAATCAGTTTTATATGGCAAAATGTGATCATCGTGGCTTTAATCAGTCCAGTAGGCACCCCTCTGTTATGAAAGAAAAATCCACAGTGATCACAAAAATGACGTTACAAAAGTAATAAACATTTACTTTTTGTAAAGGGGCCCAGAATTGGTGTCATACTTTTGGAAAAGGGAGCATGAAATACATGTGGAGACGTATATTTTTGAGAGGAAATATGACATTCACCAAATTATTAGTTTTCGCCACGATCTCAGCGAATATGCAATTTTCCTAAGGACGTAGGCCCATCAGATATTAAACACTTTGTTGGAATTGATGACAAAGTGGGTAATTTGTTTACATTTGCACCAACTAGTGGCTGCGTGTGCGCACACCCACTTGAAAACTTTCAGTGAAATGTACATAGAATAGAAATAGAAATCCCTTTATTGTCATTGTACTCAAGTGTGCAACGAGATTAGAGGGCTCCCCTCTCCAGTGCAATACAACAATAATACAGACAAATATATAAATTAGATAAATAAAGAAGACAGTGCAATGGAATTCAGTACTGAATAGGGCATATAGAAACACATCACAATGCTGTTTTGCGAGGTTAGGGTGGTCTCGTGTGTGTGTGAGAGTTCAGTATGGAGATGGCTCTCGGAAAGAAACTGTTTCTCAGTCTATTGGTCCTTGATTTGATGCATCTGTAGCGCCTGCCAGAGGGCAACAGGTCGAACAGGTGTGAGTTTGGGTGGGTATTGTCATTGACGATGTTGAGAGCCCTTCTGAGGCACCGGGCGGTGTAGATGTCCGACAGTGGGGGGAGAGGGCAGCCAATAATCCTTTGCGCTGTTTTGACTGTCCTCTGGAGCCTCACTCTGTCCGCCTCAGTGCAGCCGCTGTACCAGGTGGAGACACAGTACGTCAGCAGGCTCTCGATGGACGAGTGGTAGAAGGCCAGCAGCAGCTTCCTGTCCAGGTTGAATTTCCTGAGGACTCTCAGGAAGTGCAGACGTTGGCGGACCTTCTTTACCACTGCTGTGGTGTTGTGACTCCAAGAAAGGTCATCGGAGATCTGTACTCCCAGGAACTTGAACGTGTGGACCCTCTCCACACACACGCCTTCGATGCAGAGGGGGGGCGGCAGCGTCTTGTTCCTCCTGAAGTCGACGACAATCTCCTTTGTTTTAGCAGAGTTAAGGTGCAGTCTGTTGTCCTTGCACCAAGTTGTCAGTCTCTTTACCTCCTCTCTGTAGGCTGTCTCGTCACCTTCCGAGATCAGACCGACCACTGTCGTGTCGTCAGCAAACTTGACGATGGTGTTGTTGCCGTGGGCCGGGCTGCAGTCGTAGGTGTAGAGGGCGTACAGGAGAGGGCTCAGCACGCATCCTTGGGGGGAACCGGTGCTCAGCATGAGGGTGGAGGACGTGTAGGGGCCGAGCAACACAGTCTGGGGTCTGTTGGTCAGAAAGTCCTTAATCCAGATGCGTGTGAGGGCAGGGAGGCCGAGAGTGTCCAGTTTGGCGACGAGGATGTCTGGGATGATCGTGTTGAATGCCGAGCTGTAGTCCACAAAGAGCATCCTTGCATAGCTCTGCTGTCGTTCCAGGTGGCCCAGCACAACATGCAGAGCAGTGTCGATGGCGTCCTCAGTGGATCTGTTAGCCCGGTATGCAAACTGGTAGGGGTCCAGAGTGGGAGGAAGGCAGTCCCTGATGTGCTGGAGAACCAGCCTCTCGAAGCACTTCATAATGACTGGTGTGAGAGCAACAGGACGGTAGTCATTCAGGTGGACGGCTGGTGACTTTTTGGGGACAGGAATAATGGTGGAAGTTTTCAAGCAGGAGGGGATGACTGCCTGAGCCAGGGAGCGGTTGAAGATCCTGCAGAAAACATGTGACAGTTGGTGGGCACATGCTCTGAGGACCTTGCCTGGTATTCCGTCGGGTCCAGTAGCTTTCCTGGGGTTGACCGCCAGGAGCGCGCGCCTCACATCGTGTTCCTCTACGATGAGTGGGGGGGAGTTGGAGCTTGAAGTGCGGGGGTGTGACGGTTGGGGCGAGTCAAAGCGAGCGAAGAAGCAGTTAAGCTCCTCTGCCAGCGATGCACTCGGGTCTACAGAGGTCGTGCTGCTGCCACGGAAGTTGGTGATGCTCCGTAGACCCTGCCACACCTCCCGTGGCCTGTTACTGGCAAGGTGGGCCTCCAGCCTCCCCTTGTAGGTTGCCTTGGCTAGTTTGATGCCTTTGCTCAGGTCAGCACGAGCCACCCTGTACTGGGCTTTGTCGCCTGACCTGAAGGCAGCGTCACGGGCCTTGAGGAGAGAGCGAACCCTGCTGGACATCCAGGGCTTCGCATTTGGGAAGGTCCGTATAGTCTTATGTTGGGACACAGTTTCCATGCAGAACTTGATGTAGTCCAGTACACAATGCGTGTAGACATCAAGGTCCTGATGATCAAAGAGGTCCCAGTTTGTGTCATGAAAGCAGTCCTGTAATTCACTCATGGCGTCGTCACGCCAGGTTTTCACAGTCTTTGTGGTAGGCCTGAATCTGCGCCTGAGAGGGGTGTACGCAGGTGCGAGCTGCAAGGACAGGTGGTCTGACTGGCCGAGAGGGGCGAGTGGGAGGGCTCTGTATGCGTGCTTGATGTTCGAGTACACATGGTCGAGAGTGTTGTCTCCCCTCGTTGGGCACTTGACATGCTGGTGAAACTCTGGGAGTACAGTCTTTAAATTGGCCTTATTAAAGTCTCCCGCTACTACGTGAACGCCATCAGGGTGGGCCCGCTGATGTTTATTGATGACGCACGCGAGTAGCGAGAGCGCCGTGCTAGTGCTAGCGTCGGGAGGGATGTAAACAGCTGTGACAATCATTACCGTTAGCTCCCTTGGGAGAAAATAAGGCCGGCATTTAACGGACATGAACTCGATGTCGGGGGAAGAGTGCTTCTCGACGATCGTGCTATCGCCGCACCAGTTCTCATGCACGTAAACACAGAGCCCCCCGCCCCTCCTCTTACCGGTGTCCCTCGTCCGATCCGCGCGATGTAGCGAGCGCCCGGCCAGCTGGATGCTAGCGTCGGGGACGTCTGCGTGCAGCCAGGTTTCCGTGACGACGATCACACTGCTATCGCGCACATAGCGGTTTCCCAGGATTTGTAATCCCAGGTCGTCGATTTTGTGGACCACGGATCTGGCGTTGGTGAGGTGCAGACTCGGTAGTGGCTGCCTATGGGGCTGCCGTCGCAGCCGTTGCAAGACACCGGACCTGCAGCCTCGCTTCTGCTTCCTCTCTCTGCGTCGCCTGCGCCGCCTCCCGGCCCCGATGACCAGCCACGGTGAGCCGGGCAGCCTCGCCAGTTCGTTCGGAATTTTGCGATCATAGCAAAATTCCTCTGTGATGGTTATTTCGCATCGATATCCAATGTTCACGATGTCCTGGCGGGTATATCGATGTTGTGCCTCAGTTGATGCCAATAAGAGCAAGCAAACACTAATAAAAAGTAAAAAGGAGCACTGTGAGGGGGAGCTGTTAGCCGCTGCGTCCATGCGCGCCGCCATCTTGGAAAGATTGTGTGCAAAGGCATGAACCATAATAAAACACTATCCCCATTTTTTAGGTGTTTATCAACTTTGCTACGGAGCAGACTGATTATGAAGAGCCCACAAAAGCGACCATCAATAGTGGGACCAGAAAGACAAAGCTGAACACCCAACTCATTCAGGTTGACCGTGCTAGAATCCAAGACGAGACACCAAAACCACTGCAGCAAAAGACCACTGCCCGTGGCACAAGAAGCAAGAGAGATAAGAAAAGATCCAAATCATCCAAATCTCAGCCCCGTAGCACAAGAAGCAAGAGAGATACGAAAGCATCCAAATCATCCAAATCTCAGCTTGAGTGTTAAAGGCAGAGGGGGGGAGAGGTATGTCAGTCTATGAGATCTAAGCAGAAGAGAGAAGCTCTTTCTGTCTTCATGGTTGGCAGCAGCACAGAGGACACACCACTGTAACAATTTATGTTCACTTGGAACATGGCTTCTAAGTATTAACATATTAAACAGCCTGAAAAGGGGACTTATAATAGTTTTTTTGTTCGTGAAAAGTGATACTTGATGTTATGATGCTTCCCAAAATGGCTTTTCTGGCATGTTTGCGCTTTACGTAGCCTTGCACTTCACTATATGTTACTGCCCCTCCCACATTCATTTTGGCCCAAGAGGCATGGGAAGCTCGCTAGCGGTTGCAACATGGTTACAAGCATACCTGAAGTGGAAGGAGCTCCACCAAACTTCACATCTAGCGTTTGTCAGTAATTTAGTTTTCAAGTATGCACCATACGGAAAGCGTGTCGTGGACTACAACTTCAACAGTAGGTCGGATGTGTCACACCACGCTTAAAGTACGTTGGTGGAAGTACAACAAACATGGTAACATTTTTACACCGACATCACTTCGATGTGAAAATGAGTGAAATGTCATAAGGGTCCGGCGCGGACGGATTTCACCAATACTGCAATTCCTCATTTGTACAACAAGACGAGAGTCAAATTAGCAACGGCTTTGTCTGCAGCCCCCGCTGCGCGAGCTGACTGTTACGGCACTTTACGTCACTGCTGAGTGTGACATCAAATGCAAACGTTATGCTCGAAAGTCACACGACTGATGATTTAACCAGAAATCTGAAAGAAGTTGCGGAGGATAGAAATGAGTGCGCCCAAACACCACTACACTTTTTTTATTTTATTGATTTATTTTAAAATGTTTTTGAGTTGGACAATGCACGCCAATACATCTTTATTTGTATACATGGTCTAAAAAAATAATTTAAGGGATAAAGTGTTTATTTTCTGCCTATACTAAAAATGCAGTCAAGCACCCACGATGATACGGTCATGACCCGTGTCGGGCATGTCTGTGTTTTTGTTGTTGTTTTCTTCCCTCCTTCCTGCCATGTGCCTTTTTGTTATTGTTTTGTCAGCAGTGTAGGGGCGTTTCCCTCTCAGCCGTCTCGTCCTCACCAGCCACGCACCTGTTCCCTGTCAACCATCACGCACCTGATCCCCATCTGCTCCCCTGATTACTCGGACTATTTATCCACCCCTTGCCGACAGCTCAGCGTCGGAACATTTCTCCTGCTACTCCATACCAGGACTGTAACGGACGCTTCCCGATCTTGTTCTTGCTCTCGTTCACGTTGTCCCTCAGTATTTGTCACTCTCTTTGTTACTCGTTCTCGACCCAGTTTAGTCATGTTTTAGTTTGCCCTTTATTTGTTGCACCCTGCCACGTTGTTTGTCTTTGTTTCACTCAGTTAATAAATTCCCTTTAAGTTACCCTTATCCCTGCTTCCTCGCACCTTGGGTCCTTCCCCACCTCGCCTACCGGCGAACCTGACAGAATGTTCCGACCACATCCGGACCCAGCGGGAGGCTCTCGGCGGCGTCGCCGTCGTCGTCGTCGCTCCGACTACTCCCCTCCGCCTGCCGACCAACCCCGTTTCCTCCATGTAGGTTCCATTTTTCGTTCCACATCGGTTTCACCATTTTTGTTTCACGATCCCGTTAATGCGTTCCCCTCCGTCATGCCTCCTCCCGTGCAACTCGACTTGGATTCAGGCGACGACTCCGAGTCGGAATTCATTAATGACTCTCCCTCGGACGATGACTTCTGGGCACCCCTTCGGGTTGACCCTTTGTCCCCTTCTGCCACCGCGAGCCCTTACTGGGGCACCCGGTTGGCCTTCCGGGCACCCCCACGTGGCGGCCAACGATGGCGCCTCAGTGGGGGTTCGGCTACTCCCCACGGTACCACGCGCGCTTCATTCCCCGAGTCGCACAAGTCACAGCCACGTCGTTCACCTCTTCCCCCGTCAAATTCTGCACCTAGTCACGTTCCCGTTGCGTCTCACAGTTCACGTACACCTCGCCCCCCATCGGTTTCAGCACCTGGTCACGTTCCCGTTTCGTCTCATAGCTCACGTTCACCAGCACCCCTAGTCTCGGTCCCTCGCGTCTCCCATTCCCCTGATCCCCTATGGCGGCAGGTGGATAGGGATCAGGTTCCCCGTCTCGGCTGCGCCCGGCCCGCCTGCTGCGTCCGGCCCGCCGCAGCCTCCCCGTCAGCTGCAGCAACCCTCGTCGCCTCCACGTCAGCTGCAGCAACCCACGCCGCCTCCGTGTCAGCTGCTGCAGGCCACGCCGCCTCCACGTCAGCTGCTGCAGACCACGCCGCCTCCACGTCAGCTGCTGCAGACCACGCCGCCTCCTCGCCAGCTGCTGAGCCCCGTCCCGGCTCCCCGCCAGCTGCTGAGCCCCGTCCCGGCTCCCCGCCAGCTGCTGAGCCCCGTCCCGGCTCCCCGCCAGCTGCTGAGCCCCGTCCCGGCTCCCCGCCAGCTGCTGAGCCCCGTCCCGGCTCCCCGCCAGCTGCTGAGCCCCGTCCCGGCTCCCCGCCAGCTGCTGAGCTCCGTCCCGGCTCCTCGCCAGCTGCAGCGTCCCGTCCCGGCTCCTCGCCAGCTGCAGCCTCCCGTCCCGGCAAATCTGCTGTAATCTGTTGTTTGGAATGCACCACAGAAGATGGGTCATCCATCCATCTATCATCTAAACCGCTTCTCCTCACTAGGGTCGCGGGGGGTGCTGGAGCCTATCCCAGCTATCTTCGGGCAGTAGGCGGGGGACACCCTGAACTGGTTGCCAGCCAATTGCAGGCCACACTTTCCGCGCTTACACTCATACCTAGGGGGAATTTAGAGTGTCCAATCGACCTGTCATGCATGTTTTTGGAATGTGGGAGGAAACTGGAGTACCCGGAGGAAACCCACACAGGCACGGGGAGAACATGCAAACTCCACACAGGACGGCTGGAGCCGGGATCAAACCCACGAACGGTGCTGTCTCTCACTGTGAGGCCATCGTGCTAACCAGTCATCCACCGTGCTGCAGAAGATGGGTCATTTTTCAGATAATTTATTTTGTATTAGTACAATATTCTTTTTTTTTTTCATGGTGCTGTTTTTTTTTTTATACGTTGCGAAGTACGCACAGCAGGAAACGAATCAGGTGTTGCTAAAATAGATTTAATTAAGTGGAAAAATTTGTGTTTTTGAGTTTAAACAAATGTAAGTAGCTTCAATAAACTATAAATTAAAAAAAAAGTATATCCAAGAAATATCGAACCGTGAAACTAATGTATCGAACCGAACCGTGAATTTTGTTATATATATATATATATATATATATATATATATATATATATATACACACACACATGTTAACGGAGACACACATTTTATTTATGTTAGTTCTTATCTTTACTTTTTTAAAGTCACTTGAGCCCCTTAGGTTATAACAGCAACCTTCTTTCAAACAGGTTTTGAATATTATGGCACAATTGTTTATTGTATGCTTTGTACATTATTTGTTCTTTTTCAAATTTGACTAACTCATAGAATTTGAGAGTGTTTAATTAGATAAATAATGGATTGGTTGATTTTCAATAACTTGAATGGTTGATAACTCCTGTAGCTCTTTTTTTAAGTTTAAAGATTGGCTGTGTATTTGAGTTCTTTCCCCATATCTCCACATCATAGGTCAGATATGTTTGGAATAATTGGCATAATTCCTTTTTTTATGAAATCCTTGGTTTTATAAAGGATATCTACTTATTAGTTAGTTGGTTTAGATATTTTACTTTACAACTCCAATAATCTTTATTAATTTAATATAATATATAATTACATTTTCTAATGCAATAGTGTCAATGATTATTTTGACTTGGTGTTTAATTTTACTAGTTAATAATTTATTTATTAATTTATTTAAATTCAAATATAATTTATTACAATATTTTTTTATGAATTTTCCACACTAATCAGAAGTTGCTCAGAATTTTCACTGGAACAATATAATGTCATGTCATCAGGAATAGAACTGTTTAAAATACATTAGGAAAACAGCAGGTATCATTGCCATCTAGTATAATCAATTTGAGACCAAACACAGACAGAGGCTTGGGGAACCCCATGAGTTATCTTCAACTGGTTCAAGTTTACATTGTTTAATTGCTCATAATGATCTTGATCATGTTGGTAACTTTTCATCCATTTAAATTAGCTTTTTTCAAGTCTTTCTTCCACAAGTTTCATGACTGCCATGGAGATGGATCTCTCCGTAACCATATTAACTTAAAAGATCATGCTTTTCAGTGAAGTTATCGAGTTTGTGTGAAAAAACGTTTTCTCGAAATTTTGAAAATTGTGGCAGCAGTGACATTCGTCTGGTCTGGAGTTTGTGAATGAATTTTTGTCTCCACTTTTATATACAGTGATCCCTCGCTATATCACGCTTCACCTATCAGGGCTTCGTTGCTACGCGGATTTTTTTACAGTGCTTTTTTTTTTTTTAGTAAATCCTGATTGCCTCATAATTTGGCTGTTTTTGTGTTTAATATATTTATTGAAGTTTAAAAACATAGAAAAAAAAAACACCCCACACAAAGTTAACACCCCCGTCCGCTCTGTCACAAAAAAAAGAGTAATCAAATCACAAGCATATACAAAAAGGCCAACAGTACATACAGATGCCAGGATATTCCACATTCAGTCATACACCTTTGTTGATGGTAGATCATAGAATGTCAAAAAAGGCCCCCCACACCTGATGAAACTTCTGTTCAGAGCCCCCCAATCACATATCTAATCCAAGTTTTAGGTGAAATAATACATCTCTAATCCAATGCGATACTGTAGGAGGAGCTGCATCCTTCCACTTAAGTAGAATTAACCGCCGCGCCAACAAAGTTGAGAAGGCAATAACTCTTCGACCCCCGGCGGATAAACCCAACCCCTCAGCCACAACCCCAAAAACCAACATCAGTGGGTTTGGGGTTATTTTAACACCAAGTACAATGGAAAGAGTGTCACAAATATTACTCCAATAATGTTGAATCTTGGGGCAGAGCCAAAACATATGTATTAAAGTAGCTTCAGAAGATTTACATCGGTCGCAAGTGGGGTCAATATGTGGGTAGATACGTGCCCATTTAGATTTGGGAAGATGTGCTCTGTGCACCACCTTGAACTGGGTGTCTCGCACTCAATGAGGAAGAATGGATCCTTCTCAACACATCATACAAGTCTGTCTCATCGATAGTGATCTGAAGATCCCGCTCCCAAGCTTCCTTAATATTAGACATAGTAGGGAAACCTAAGCGAAAAATCAAACTTAACATCATGGATATCTTCTTTTTCTTTGTTGGATTGAAAGATAGCAAGTCGTAAATGAAAGTATTAGGGGGTTTGTCTGGGAACCCTGTAATGGAGCCTGAAACAAAATGCCTCACCTGCAAATATCGAAAAAGGTTCGAGGCAGGTAAATTATATTTATCAGATAGCAGAGAAAAAGAAGCAAATTTGTCCCCAATAAAGAGGTCTTTAAATATTTTAAGCCCCTTCTTTTGCCATAAATCAAATGTAGAATCCTGCATCGAAGGGGGAAAAAAACATTTGCCGCTATTGGAATCACTCTAATACCAAGATGAGATAAACTATGCTCAGAAATCTTAAAGGGTTCATGTTCTGTAATTCCACTTTAGTCATATTCAAAGGCAATATCTCGCTCTTATGCAAATTCAGTTTATAACCTGAGATTTCCCCAAATCTTGAGAAAAGGTCCTGAAATTGCGTTATAGTTGTTTCGGCTCTGGACAGATATAACAGAAGATCGTGGGCATACAGAGATATTTTATGTTCTACACCATATCTTGTAATACTATGGATAGAATGGTTATTCCTTATGGCAATGGCAAGAGGTTTGATAGCCAACACAAAAAGAAGAGGGCTGAGAGGGCAGCCCTGGCGTGTACCTCGATATAACCTAAATAGCTCGGAGTAGTGGTTATTAGTTAATACCACAGCAGTAGGACATGTGTACAGTAACTTAATCCATGAAATAAAAATATTTCCAAAACCAAATCTACGCAAAGTTTTGAATAAATAACTCCATTCCACTCTATCGAATGCCTTCTCAGCATCCATGGAGAGAAGGCATTCGGAGTCCAATTGACAAGGAGTGTACAAAACATTAAATAAACGACGAATGCCAAAAAATGCAAGCCTGTCCTTCACAAAACCTGTCTGATCCACGGATACAACACACGGCAAAACCTTTTCTAAACGAAGGGCCAATACTTTAGCTAAAATTTTATAATCACAATTTAGAAGGGAGATTGGCCTATAGGATGAGCATTCCAAAAGGTATTTTCCCTTTTTGGGAAGCAAAGTTATACAGACCTGGTTCAAGGTGTCAGGAAGTACCCCCCTGGCAAAGGAATCTGTTCATACTTTAGTGATAAATGGTGTTAGTTGCTGAGAGAATGCAACATAAAACTCACTCGGGAGGCCATCCAAACCAGGAGATCTGCGGGGTTGCAATGATGTTACTGCTTCCATTGTTTCCTGTTGCTCTATTGGCATATCCAATGAAGAGACCTGCTCTGGAGACAAAGTTGGAATCGGCAAATCCCTAAAAAATGTCGAAATAAGTGAGGGGTCGCATGGAGCCTCAGAGCTATAAAGGTCTCATTAGTAACGTTGAAATTAAAGGATAATGTAAATGGCAGTCAGCCTGAAACAGAACAAGGGGTAGACTGCTAGGAGTCACTTGTGTGATCCTGGCATGGAAGTCCATTGTTTCAGAGGGGTCTCGTTCACACCTCCTGTGGTGCAGCTGTGATCCAATCTTCATGCATTCCTCTCATGAGGGTCTGGTCATTAGCATGGTCTAAACTTCGGTTACACTTAAAGGATTTCATACTTTTGACTATTAAAGGAATATAAGAGTTTGAGCATAACATAGTTCATTAGATGTTGGTGCATCCAATGTATGAAAATGTGATATTGTAAAATGCTGAGAGTGTGATTGGTGGAGCGAAACTGGTTGCGGGGGTTGTGCAGGAATGGAATGTTTTAGAAGCAGATGGTGCTGAGCGAGACGAGATGACTCCGGGACCAGTGGACGAAGGAGAGGCCATCGGGGGATAGCACAAGCAGGAGGAGTCGCCACGGGATTCGGCGGGAGAAAAAAGACCAATGAGAGCGAGCTAAAGTTAACTGCAATACACATAGCCAATAGAATCATGCCAGGATGCCTTTGTCTGTGCCATTTGCATATTGTATAGTATGAATCATTACTGGGCAACTCGGGGGTAGAACACATTCGCTGGTGGCAAGAGAGGTGTAGAGTTGTATTGAGAGGGACTCGAGATCCAGGTGCCATGTAGAAATCTGTGTATTGGGAATAAATCCATTCGTGCGTGAAAATGCCGGCTTCCTGATACCTTTCTATTGCAGAACGAGCGCGCATATTGTTGGATGAGTGAGAGTTGGGTAAGGTCGCGAATTGGAGTCAGATTACTAACTTGAGTTTACATTGGGTTAAAATTAATGTCTAGCATTGATTTAAAGGTAAATTCCAACAAAATGTATCATTAATTCTTCGCTGGTCAGTGACCGTCACACCATCCTTGTTTTTCACACCATTAATAATTTGTTTAGCTCTGGCACCCTTCAGTTGGTTAGCAAGTAACTTCCCTGCACGTACCCCATGTTAATAAAAACTACTCCTGTTCTTTAGAAGCAAATATTCAATTGAATGAGATGTAAGTATATCATACTCTGCATTAAGCCTCAATCGTTCTTTGCATAGATCTGGGGAAGGGGATTGTGCATTCCTATTATGTTATTTTCCAAATCTTTTTGTTTACCCTGTGAGGCCTTCCTCATATATATATATACATATATACACATATATATACACACATATATATTTACATATATACATATACACATATACATACATATATACATATATATATACACATATACATACATATATACATACATATATACATACATATATATATGTATATATATATATATATATATATATATATATATATATATATAATAATATTGCCTTTATTAGTCCCACAATGGGGAAATTCGAGATTCGAACCCAGGCCTCCTGGGGAGACTGGGTCCTGAACGCGGCGCCTTAGACCACTCGGCCATCCTGGCAGCCAAAAATTTGAGATTCGAACCCAGGCCTCCTGGGGAGACTGGGTCCTGAACGCGGCGCCTTAGACCACTCGGCCATCCTGGCAGCCGATTAGTGTGTGTGTGTGTGTGTGTGTGTGTGTGTGTATGTATATATATATATATATATATATATTTTTTTTTTTTTATTTTTTTTTTCTCAGGCCTTGAATCACTCTGCTGGAGTTGCGGTTTTATTGAACAAGTTTAATGGGGACGCATTGGAACATTGGCTCAGCGTGGAGGGGAGATGGATCAATTTGGTTGTGAAAGTGTACAATATGACATTTATTATTTGCAATGTTTATGGACCCAATAGAACTGGACAAGCAAAAGTGCTGTTTTGGCCGTTATTATCTTTTCAATTGTTTATAGTTAAGAGACTGTTGCATGCCATTCCCCTTTAAGTCCCAGTTTGGTGGTGCACTGTCCCTTTAAGAGAGTGTCAAAAGTCAGCGCGAGAAAAAGCGCTTCCTGCTCACACAGTCTGTTATACACGAAGCCAAGTAGCAGTTAGGTTGTGTCGGATGCTTAAGTCCATAAAACGGCATTCTCTGTAAATGTTTTCCAAATATTTAACCATTGATTGATGTTAATTAGTAGAGTTTGTAAATCGCAAATTAGGATGTGAACTATTTGCATTGCTGTGCCGCCATTTTATTTATTGTTGTGATGTATTTGTTACAGTTTCACACCTGCCATATAAAGAAAAGGTCTAAACCCATCCTGGCGTCAGTGACTGATTGTGTGGAGGTGTTTAACTAACTGGTTAGCAGAAAGGTTCTGTGAGGCCAGTACAGTGAAAAGGGAGACCAGTGGACAAACTCCTCATTTATGCTGCACGTCATACGCTGTATCCTGACACGCACGGCACACGCAGTATTGTCGAGGGAGAGTAAAGACACGTCATACCAACAACAAAAATGGATATCGAGGTGAGATCTTCGGCTTCGAAGAAATCAAGCCGCTCCTCCGCCTCAAGTGTGATGTTAGCAGCCGCTACTGCACGTGTCAAAGCAGAGGCTGCCCACAAAAAGGCTGAATTTGCAAAGAAAGAACTACAACTAAAAGTTGAAAAGGCCAAATTAGAAGCAGAACTCGACCTGTTAGCAAAAGAAGGTGAAGCTGAAGCTGCAGCAATCGAGGCTGCAGTTTTGGAGTCTGCTGCTGCTGGGTTTAACACTCATGCTAGTCAGGGATCAGGACTCCCACCTCTGGAAATGCAAAGCACACTTGAACGTACGGAAGAATATGTACATAGACATAGTCAACCCAATGAACCAGCCAAAGACTTGTCAAAAAATGACAATCAGGGGGAGGACACACATTCAGTTCATCCAGGAGATTCCCGAGTGCCACGTGTTCTGCTCACATCATCAAGGGACCATCAGAACCGTCGAACCTCAGAAGATGATCGTGATAACCCCAAATCTTCCTTTGTAAGAGAGGGAGATCAGCCACATTCAACAAATTACCCTCAATGCAAGAATTATGTTTCTCCTGGTCTTACACTGCCCTCTTGTGGTAATTCTCAGTATTACCCCGCAGCGCAGCATCATTCTAGTGACACTAATGAGATTGTAAAATATTTAGTGAAAAGCCAACTACAAACATCAGAACTCAGCAAGTTCGACGACATACCAGAAAACTATCTGTCTTGGAAATCATCGTTTCTCAATGTAATTAGCACACTTGATCTTAAGGTAACAGAAGAAATTGATCTCATGATAAAGTCACTCGGGCCCGAGTCCAGCAAACATGCTCAACGAATTAAAGCAGTAAACATAAACAAACCAATTGCGGCTGTAGATCTTATATGGGAGAGATTAGAACAAGACTTTGGGTCTCCAGAAGCTATAGAACGCGCTCTCTTTGCAAAGCTTGACCAATTTCCCAAAATAGGACATAAAGATGGCCGTAAACTAAGAGAACTGAGCAATTTGCTGTTGAAGATCAATTCTGCAAAGGAAGAAGGATATTTGCACGGACTTGCTTACCTCGACACTGCAAGAGGGATAGCTCCGATTGTGAATAAGCTTCCATTTTGGCGACAGGACAAGCGGATGATGGATGGTTCACGTTACAAGCTACAAAACAAGGTGACTTTCCCCCATTCACATTCTTTCTGGATTTTATTGAAACACAAGCAAGGGCACGCAACGACCCGAGTTTCAATTCGCAGAAGCTGGTCACCAGTGATGTTAAAAAAGACAAGTATGTGGAGAATCAAAGTTACAATCGCAGAACAGTGTCAGTGCACAAAACAGATGTTACTGCTTCACCTAAAGAAGGCCCGGACAAACACTGCCCTTTGCATAATAAACCACACGCCCTACAACAATGCAGAAGCTTCAGAGCAAAACCTATTCAGGAACGCAAGAGTATACTGAAGCAATACAGAATCTGGTTCAAGTGCTGTTCATCCAACAAACATGTGGCTCGTAATTGTGAAGCGGAAGTCAAGTGTTCGGAATGCCATAGTGATAAGCACCCAACCGCCTTGCACTCAGATGCACCTCATCCTCCCAAATTCCGCCAACCTCCAGCAGATCAAGGCGGGGAGAGTCAAGAAGGACAAGAGGAAACGGTCGTTTCAAGTTGTACTGAGGTGTGTGGGAAGGGATTCACCGGTAAATCTTGCTCGAAGATATGTCTCGTCAACGTCTATCCTGCCAATGACTCTAGCATGAGCAAAAGAATGTACGCTATGCTGGATGACCAAAGTAACGTATCACTGGCACGCTCTGAGTTTTTTTTACATGTTTAAGGTCCAAGGTAATGCAGTGCCTTACACCCTTCAAACATGTAGTGATAAAGGTCTTGCCACTGGAAGAAGAGCATCTGGTTACATAATTGAGTCTATAGATGGTGCTCTTGCTCTTCCCTTACCCACCTTAATTGAGTGCAATACGATACCAAACAAAAGAGATGAAATCCCCACTCGAGTTGCAGCAAACGGTCATCGCCATCTTGAAAGCATTGCTTACAAGTTTCCGCCCTTAGACAGCGATGCTGAGATTCTGCTATTGCTTGGACGGGACATACTGAGGGTTCATAAAGTACGTAGACAAATCAATGGCCCTCACGATGCACCATATGCTCAGAGACTGGACTTGGGGTGGGTGATAGTTGGAGATGTATGCCTGGGCACTACTCACAAACCTCTACAAGTTACCACGCTCAAGACTCACGTTCTACAAAATGGTAGGCCCACCCATTTCCTCCCATGTGAAAAGCATTTTGCTGTCAAGGCAGATGCACAACTTTCAATCGGACAAATGTCACTTACTTGTGAAAAGAAACGCACAAAGGTGAAAAGAAACGCACAAAACAAGATAATAGGAAACAATGTATTTTGTTCAACCAAAAGTGACAACAAGCTTGCACCATCAATGGAAGACCTGCTTTTCCTTGAAATGATGGACAATGAATGTTTTCAGAATGAGACCCAAAGTTGGGTTGCACCGCTACCCTTTCGCCAGCCGAGGGCACTGTTGCCCAACAATCGCCGTTATGCAATCAGCCGACTGCGCTCACTTGAACGCACTCTTAACAAAAACCCTGAGATGAAGGCTCAGCTTATGGACTTTATGCAGAAAATGTTGGACAATGGACATGCAGAGCTAGCGCCTCCAGTTCGGAATGGCAAAGAATATTGGTACTTGCCTTATTTTGGAGTTTACCATCCACAAAAGCCGTCACAAATCCGGGTGGTATTTGACTCGAGTGCACAGTTCGGAGGCACGTCACTCAACGCTGTACTCCTCTCAGGGCCTAACTTGCACAATAGCTTGTTAGGTGTGCTTGTGAGGTTCAGGAAGCATCCAGTTGCAATTACTTCCGACATCCAGCAGATGTTTTATTGCTTCCTGGTGCGCAAGGACTGCAGAGATATACTCAGATTTGTTTGGTACAAAGACAATAATCCACAGAATGAACTTGTTGACTACAGAATGCGAGTCCATGTGTTTGGTAACAGCCCCTCACCTGCTGTGGCAACTTACGGTCTGAGGAGAGCTGCCCAACAAGGAGAAGCCAAATATGGGAATGATGTACGTCAATTCATCGAACGTGACTTTTACATGGATGATGCTCTAAAATCTGTCCCCTCTGAACACGAAGCAATTGACCTTCTAAATCGAACACAGTCAATGCTGGCAGATTCGAATCTCCGCCTCCTGAAAATAGCATCAAACAAAGTCACAGTGATGAACGCATTCGCAGCTGAAGATCGTGCTAAAGATCTTCAGGATCTTGATCTTTTTAAGGATGATCTCCCAGATCAACGCAGCCTTGGTGTGAAGTGGAACATAATGGAAGACTATTTGTACTGTCCTCGCGAAGACGTGGGTGAGCATCGTCTAAGCTAGACAGCAAGCTAAACTCTTGAATGATGCAAGACGTCCTCTGGTTGTTTTTCACTTTTAATGGGAAATCTTGACACCGTTGAAAGAGTGAAACTAAAAATAAACACAAATGAACCCATCAGGCACGTTGCTCAGTATCATATGCATTTGAAAACAATACAAAACAAATTAGCTGACAATTCAACAGCAGCTCACTAGCACAGAACCAAAAGCCCCCAAATGTTAACCCCAGATTCATACAAACAACAACATGGCATGTTACTTACAAGAGTTGCCTCTGTTGGAGCAAAAAAAACTTCAGCTGGATCGCAGCTGCACTCGATGCGATCTCTCCTTCCTCCTCCCTCTACGCGATCTATATTCCCCTCCCACACATAGTTTAGCCATCACTACTTCCTGCTTTACGGTACGTCCGTCTAAAATAAAAGCATGCCTTTCAAAATAAAGGTTGTCATAAAGAAATAAGATAAACCTTGCCTGAAAGGCAGAACACTATTTCACATTCCACGTACCCGACATTGAGAAACCATACACACGCAGAGGAGTCCTCTCAACTGTCAACAGTGTATTTGACCCGCTTGGGTTTTTGGCATCAGTGATTATTCAAGGATGCCTCCTTCTAAGAGAACTGTCTCTTCAAACCACAGAGTGGGACTCGCCACTACCAGAGGACATGAAGGGAAGATGGGTGACTTGGCAACAGTCCCTGCAATGTCTCAATGAGGTCCATGTTCCCTGTCCATACACCAAGATGTCACTATCCGAAGCTGAACGCACGGAATTATGCTTGTTTTCAGATGCGTCTATGAAAGCAATATGTGCAGTCTCATACCTCAAAGTTATAGCTCCTGATGGCACGACAGAGGTTGGATTTGTCCTAGGGAAAGCACGACATGCCCCACAGCCAGAGCTAACTGTGCCTAGGCTTGAACTTTGTGCCGCAGTAATGGCAGTTGAAATGGCAGAAGTGATATGTGATGAAATTGATCACTCGATAGACAAAATCAGTTTCTACACAGATAGTAAAGTTGTCCTTGGTTATATCCACAACCAGTCCAGGCGCTTTTATGTGTATGTAAACAACCGTGTCCGCCGCATCAGAGAGTCAACCACTCCTGAACAATGGCATTATGTCGCGACAGACCACAATCCTGCTGATTATGGTTCACGATCAGTTCCAGCTGCTGCACTAAAAAACACAATGTGGTTCACGGGCCCATCCTTTCTTCAGCGTTCTCCCGAGATCCAGTTGGAGCAACAAGGATTTGACTTGCTGGACCCCGACAATGACACAGAGGTCCGCCCAGAGGTACAGACACTTTGCACAAGCATCACTAAAGTTGCACTGAGTTCAAATTGTTTGGAGCGTTTCTCCACATGGAAGTCACTTAAGAGAGCCGTGTCACACCTTATTCATATTGCCCGATGCTTCTCTCAGCCTATAACCACCACAAAGTGCTCTGGATGGCACATCTGTAAACCGCTATCTCCCCTGAACTGTTAGAACAAGCAGAGACTGTAATCATTAGAAATCTACAGCTTGAAACATATGCAGACGAAATGCAATGCATCTCTGAGAAACGGAATCTTTCTAAAAATAGTCCACTCCTGAAGCTGAACCCCCTCATTGGCAAAGATAAGCTATCAAGAGTTGGTGGTCGAATTTCTCGTGCAGAGCTGGGAGTTAAAGAAACAAACCCCATAATTTTGCCAGGCAGACACCACTGCACTATCCTCCTAGTGCGCCATCACCATGAGAAGGTGAACCATCAAGGCAGGCATTTCACCGAAGGCGCTGTTCGAGAAGGTGGGGGTGGTGTGATCTGTGTGTATGTACCGGGTGGTGATGGTTTAACCCAGACACCCCCTTTATGTTGTGGTATGGTCCATTGGCCTTATCTGGGACAATGGGCGGGCGCTACGCAGTTCAGTGGGGTTGAGCGTATGTCAATAAAGCCGACAGTATCGGACCTCGCTGTAGTGGCATCCTTATTTGCAGGATTAAAAACACAACATGGTGTCAGAAGTGGCTACAGGCGAGTGTCCAGAGTACGTTCGTGAAGTCCTTAGTTTATTGGAAACGGTGGACGTGATGGACGGAGAACAAGACGAGCCGTGTTCGCCAAGCAGCCAACGTGCTTCTGCGTCTGGGATACATGAGGCAGCTGTGGTGGTGCCGGGTGCGACGTTCAGCATTCAACCGCCGGAGCAGTTCGACTTCAGCAAACCCCAGGACTGGGAGAGATGGATTAGGAGGTTCGAGAGGTTTCGGCAGGCCAGCAACCTTCACTCATCTTCCCAGGAAAATCAAGTGAACACGCTAATATACTGTATGGGCGACGAGGCGGACGACATTTTGAAAGGACTGAACCTCTCTTACGCGCGTGAGAGGCAGTATGATGCAGTAAGGAATGCTTTCCATGCCTTCTTCATTGTTTCAAAGAACGTGATATACGAAAGAGCACGCTTTAATATGAGGAAGCAAGGGGAAACCGAAAGTGTGGATTCCTTTTTGACTGCATTGTACACATTGTCAGAACACTGTGAGTATGATGCTCTGCATAACGAACTGATTAGGGACAGACTAGTGGTAGGACTAGTTGATTCCAAACTGTCTGAACGTATGCAGATGGATAAAGACCTAACGTTGGACAAAGCAATCAGCATGGCAAGGCAGAGTGAGGAAATAAAACGTCAGCAAACAAGTCTGCGAGGTGATGCGTCTGCTAAAGTTGACAGAGTTGCATTCAGAGGCAAGCAACTGCACAAGAAGCCAAAGGCTCAGAAAGAGATGGGCAGTAACGCTACAGCTGAGAAAATCAAGCGGTGCCGCAAATGTGGAAAAAGTCAATCGCACCATCCTAGCCAATGCCCTGCTAATGATGTCATATGTCACGGCTGTGGAAAAAAAGGACATTTTAAACGAGTGTGCCTATCAGCCAAATCAGTCAATGAGGTTCAGGAGAACTCAGAGGATGAAAGCCTGTTTCTAGGTTCTGTGGCAGCAGGAAATGACCCATGGACTGTTAATCTCAAACTGAAAAATAAAAAAGTCCGGTTCAAAATTGACACTGGCGCAGATGTGACTGTGATTCCGAAATATGTGTTCGATGCAGTGTACACCAGCAACAAACCCTCCCTACACAAAGCACCTAAACCCCTGCTGGGTCCAGGCGGCTTTCCACTTGATGTGCTGGGGGCCACGAACATCCTGCTGCGGAGGCGAGGAAGAGAGACTGTCGAGGAAGTGTTTGTGGTCAGGAGCCTGCACATAGCCCTGCTCGGTAGGTCAGCCAGTGTGAAGTTGGGCCTAGTAGCTCGTCTGGACAGCATTAGCATTCAGACCCTGAAAGACTGCTATCCGAAGCTATGCGACGGTCTGGGGGTGGTTGAGCAGCCTTACACCATCAAGCTGAAGGACGATGCAGTGCCACATTTGCTGAAGACTCCACGAAGGATCCCTCTTCCTTTAATGCCCAAAGTCAAAAAGGAGCTGGAGCGCATGGAGAGGATCGGGGTCATCAGTAGAGTGGAGGAGCCCACAGATTGGTGCTCGGCCATGGTGGTGGTGCCTAAAAAGAATGCCGATCCACGCATATGTGTCGACCTAACCAAGCTTAATGAGTCGGTGAGGCGAGAAAAGTACATCCTTCCGTCAGTTGAGCAGACGCTGGGCTCACTAGCAGATGCTAAGATCTTCAGTAAGCTCGACGCCAACATGGGGTTCTGGCAGATTCCGTCGGCTGAGGAGTCAGCAAAATTGACTACCTTCATCACGCCCTTCGGGAGGTTCTACTTCAACCGACTGCCATTCGGAATTACTTCTGCGCCGGAGCATTTCCAAAACCGAATGGCCACACAAGTCACAGAAGGCCTGGAAGGAGTAGTGTGTCACATGGATGATCTGCTTGTATGGGGGACCACACAGGAAGAGCATGATTCTCGACTTCATGCCGTTCTAAAAAAGATGGTGGATGCTGGAATGACACTCAACCTTGAGAAGTGTGAAATCTCAGTTCAAGAAGTGAAATTCCTGGGCCACATCATCTCCGATTCAGATTCAGATTCAGATATACTTTATTGTCATTCTTGTACACATGTATACAGAACGAAATGTCGATACATCTGACCCGCACAGGTTCCATAAATATACAGATATAAATATGTCGTATTGAGTAGGAATATAGAAAAGGGATTTTATGTACAACAGTGTAAAAAAATAGAAAGTTTGTAGAGTGAAACACGCAAGTGGGGGGGTAACAGCTGGGTAGGCTTACTATATGTGTGATTGACCGTTTAACAGTCTAATGGCTAGGGGGACAAAGCTGTTGCAGAACCTGGTGGTCCTGCACCGCACACTGCAGTACCTCTTCCCAGAGGCTAGCAGAGTGAACAGTCCATGATGGGGGTGAGAGGGGTCCCTAATGATGTTTTTGGCTCGGGATAGGCAGCGCTTCTGGCCAATGTCCTGAATGGAGGGGAGAGAAGTCCCGATGATTTTCTCTGCTGTCCTCACCACCCTCCTCACACTACTCCAGTCGGAGGCACTGCAGCCTCCACACCACACAGAGATACAGTTAGTCAGGATGCTCTCTATGGTGCTTCTGTAGAATGTGATGAGGGTGGGTGGGGGCAGGTGGGCTCTCCTCATCCTCCGCAGGAAGTACAGGCGCTGCTGTGCCCTCTTCACCAGTGATGCAGTGTTCACAGACCAGGTGAGTTTGTCTGTGATGTGCACCCCTAGGAACTTGGTGCTGCTGACCACCTCCACAGCCTTGTTGTTGATGAGAAGTGGGGCATGGTTGGGCTGGTTTTTCCTGAAGTCGACAATGATCTCTTTAGTTTTGTCAACATTCAGGACCAGGCTGTTGACTCTGCACCAGCCCACCAACTGCTCCACCTCCTCTCTGTAGGCCAGGTCGTTGTCGTCCCTGATGAGGCCCACCACTGTTGTGTCGTCCGCAAACTTCACGATGTGGTTTGTGGCTGACCTAGGGACGCAGTCGTGTGTCATCAGGGTGAACAGCAGGGGGCTCAGGACACAACCTTGGGGGGAGCCCGTGCTGAGGGTGATGACATTGGAGGTGTTCTGACCAAGCCGCACTGACTGGGGTCTGTCAGTGAGGAAGTCCAGCAGCCAGTTCCGCAGGGGGGTGTTGAAGCCCAGAAGTCTCAGTTTGTCTACCAGGAGTTGTGGGATGATGGTGTTGAATGCTGAACTGAAGTCCAGGAACAGCATCCGCACGTGGGTGTTCTTCTCCTCTAGGTGTGTCAGGCTCAGGTGAAGAGCAGAGGAGATGGCATCCCCGGTGGAGCGGTTTGTCCGGTAGGCAAACTGAAAGGGGTCAAGTGAGGAGGGGAGACTGGAGGTGATGTGCTCCTTAACCAGCCTCTCAAAGCACTTCATTATGGCAGGAGTCAGTGCAACGGGCCGGTAGTCGTTCAATGATGAGATCTGGGGTTTCTTTGGCACTGGGATGATGGTGGCAATCTTGAAGCATGATGGTACAGTGGCTTGGTCTAGCGAGGTGTTGAAAATGTCTGTTAGGACACAAGCCAGCTGATCGGCGCACTCCCTAAGGACCCGCCCTGGAATGTTGTCAGGGCCTGGAGCCTTCCGTGTGTTGACCCTTTTCAGGGTCTTCCTCACGTCAGTTGAGTCCAGGAGGAGTGCTCTTTCGTCCTGATGTGGAACCGCTTTCACTGCAGGGGTGCCATTTTGTGCCTCAAACCTCCCAAAGAAGTTGTTGAGGTCATTCAGGAAGTCCATGCCAGTGTCCCCCACTGGGGGGGTGGTTGGCTTGTAGCTGGTGATAGTCTGAATGCCTTTCCACATATCCCTGGTGTTGGTTGTGCTGAGGAAAAGGTCCTGGATTTTTTGACTGTGAGATCGCTTTGCTAGTCTGATAGCACGGTTCAGGTTGGCCCTCGCTGATCTCAGTGCCTCCTCATCACCAGATTTAAAGGCAAGGTTCCGTGCCTTTAGCAATTTGCGTATCTCAGCAGTCATCCAGGGCTTCTGATTGGCACGGCTGCAGATGGTTTTGGTGTTGCTGACGTCCTCTGCGCATTTACTGATGTAGGCTGACACAGACATGGCATACTCATCTATGTTTATTTTGTTGTTGTAGGTGGCAGCCGATTTAAACATGTCCCAGTCTGTGCATTCAAAGCAGTCCTGTAGTGCCTCCATTGCCCCCTCAGTCCACACCCTCACCTGCTTCACTGTAGGTTTTTCTCTGGTCAGCAGGGGCTTGTATGCAGGAATTAGCATAACAGAAAGGTGGTCTGATGAGCCAAGGTGGGGGCGGGGGGCTGCTCTGTATGCTCCTTTGATATTTGTGTAGGCCAAGTCCAATGTGTTCCTTCCTCTTGTAGCAAAGTCCACATGCTGGTAGAAATGCGGGAGAACTGTTTTCATGTTGGCCTGGTTAAAGTCTCCAGCAACAATGAAAATGCCTCCAGTGTAAGCATGCTGCAGTTCACTCACAGTTCGGTAGAGAACGTCCATTGCCTCCTTTGTATTAGCGCTGGGGGGCACGTACACAGCAGTAACGATAGTAGCGGTAAACTCCCTGGGGAGGTAGAAGGGTCTGCAGATCACCGTCAAAAGCTCAATGTCCCGTGAGCAGTGATTCGAGATTATCCTAGCATTTTTACACCAGTTGTTATTGGTATAAATGCATAGTCCGCCTCCTCTGTTCTTACCGGTGAGTTCGCCGCTCCTGTCAGCACGGAATGCAGTTAGCCCCCCAATGCTAACAGCGTCAGCCGGGATTGATGAGTTTAACCATGTCTCCGTCAGAATTATAGCGCAGCAGTTCGTCATCTCGCGGTTCGATGTTAGCTCCAGTTGTAGATGGTCCAGTTTATTGTCCAGAGAGCGAACGTTGGAGAGAAAAATGGATGGGAGAGGCGTTCTGAAGGGTTTAGCCTTTAGCCTAGCTGTTAGGCCAGCCCGACAACCCCGCTTCCTCCTCCGGTCACATCGCCTACGCTTGCCTCTCTGCTCCGCTGCTCCGTAGGCCGCTGGGTCTTGTCGGCGTAGCACTCCGAGGCTATGTAACCACTCCAGAGTGGTCGTAGCAACGGGCACTTGATTTCTGGATGATCGCATATCCTGCAAAAACCTGCGATCATATGCTAATCTGCGGTTTGAGTTGACTGTGTCCGCCATCAAAAACTGAGTCGAAGACTGAGCATTTTGACCAAGATGTCCAAAACTGTTGCGAGCCGATGTAGCCGCCGCCGAACAGGGCGCCGCCATTAGGATGTTCAGACAAGGGAGTGAAGTCCGATCCAGCCAAAACGTCAGCTGTCAGAGAGATGGCTGAGCCAACTAATGTCAGTGAGTTGCGCAGCTTCCTAGGCATGGTGAACCAGCTGGGAAGGTTTGTGCCACAGCTGGCAGAGAAGGATAAAGCGCTCAGGGACCTGCTCTCGAAGAAGAACTGTTGGGTCTGGGGAGCTGACCAAGTCCAAGCTTTCAATAGACTGAAAGAGGAGCTCTCTTCCACGCCTGTGCTGGCGCTATATGACCCGAACAAGGAGACTAAGGTGTCGGCTGACGCGTCTTCCTTTGGGTTGGGAGCAGTGCTTCTGAAAAAGTGGAGCGATGAATGGAGACCTGTCGCCTACGCATCGCGTTCTCTCACAGCGGTAGAACAGAGATACGCACAGGTCGAAAAGGAGGCCCTTGCACTCACTTGGGCATGTGAACGCTTTAGAGATTTCCTGTTAGGACATCACTTTGGGTTGGAGACCGATCACAAGCTTCTGCTGAGTCTCCTAGGTGCCCAAGCCTTGGACACTCTCCCACCACGGATACAGCGCTTCAGGATGAGGCTCATGGGATACTCCTACACAATGTCTCATGTTGCCGGAAAGAATCTGTGGACAGCCGACACTCTGTCACGTGCGCCATTGCATGCAGAAACAACACGCGCAGACAACGAGCTCATGGAGAGCACAAATATCTATGTAGACAGCGTCATCGACAATCTTCCAGTGAGCGCCACCTACATGGACGTTCTCAGAGAAAACCTTAAAGCTGACAGTGTGTGTTCTGCTGTCATGAAACTGTGCCAGGAGGGCTGGACTGCCAACAATTCCTGTAGCGGGGTCCTGAAGCTGTACTGGGCAGAACGTGCCTTTCTTACCGTCCACGATGGTCTCCTGTTAAAGGGGACCAGGCTAGTAATTCCGTCAACGATGCGGAACGATGTCCTTGCTAAGTTACATGAGGGTCACCAGGGAGTAGTGAAGTGCAGGGAGTGTGCTAGACAAACTGTGTGGTGGCCAGGCTTAAGTCAACAACTCAACGAGCTAGTCCAGAAATGTAGAACGTGCATTAAAGAGCGCACAAATCACATTGAACCACTCATGCCCTCAGAACTCCCGGAGAGACCTTGACAAAAGCTTGGGGCGGACCTGTTCACTTTGGCAGGGAAATCGTGCTTGGTGGTCGTCGACTACTATTCCAGGTATGTGGAAGTAGCAAACCTTTCCCTCACAAAGTCTGCTGACATCACTGTGCATCTCAAGTCCATTTTTGCCCGTCATGGAGTGCCTGAGACTTTGATAACGGACAATGGGCCCCAGTTTGCTGCGCATGGCTTCTCCACCTTTGCTGCAAGCTATGGATTTAAGCACGTCACGAGCAGTCCCAAGTTTCCACAAAGCAATGGTGAGGCTGAGCGGACTGTTCAGACTGTCAAAGGCCTCCTCAAGAAGACTGAGGATCCCTATCTTGCTTTGCTGGCTTACCGATCCACTCCTCTCCAAAACGGATACAGCCCGGCGGAGCTGCTGATGGGACGTAGGCTCAGGACCACTGTCCCTACTCTCCCTTCGCTGCTGATCCCGTCTCTTCCTCACGCTGCGATTGTCAACTCGAAGGAGAAGGAGATGCGACTGGCGGGACAGAATCGCTTTAAGAGGCGCCACAGGGTGCATGTTCTAGACAAGCTTGCACCTGGACAAGAGGTGTGGGTGACTGACTCAAAGATCACGGTGTTGGAATTTATCTTTATATCAATGTTAGAATTTAATTTTAAACCAATGTAAACTCGAATTAGTAATCTGACTCCAATTTGCGACCTTAACCAACTCTCACTCATCCAACAATATGCGCGCTCGTTCTGCAATAGAAAGGTATCAGGAAGCCGGCATTTTCACGCACAAGTGGGTTTATTCCCAATACACAGATTTCTACATGGCACCTGGATCTCGGATCCCTCTCAATACAAGTCTACACCTCTCGTGCCACCAACAGAACAGAACTTTTTAGTTTTTCCAGTAGTCATTCATACTGTACAATATGTAAATGTAACAGAGACAAAGGCCTTCTGGCATGATTCTATTGGCTATGTGATGTTGCAGTTAACTTTAGCTTGCTCTCATTGGTCTTTCTCCTCCCGCCGAATCCCGTGGTGGCTCCTCCTGGTTGTGATCTTTCGATGGCTGCTCCTTCATCTCGTCTCGCTCCCTCCTTGCTGCTATCACCCTTTGTCCTGAAACATTCCACTCGTGCACGCTCTTGCAACCCCCATTCTGTTGCGCTTCACCAGTCACACTCTCAGCATTTTACAATATCACATTTTCATACATTGGATGCACCAACATCGAATGAACTATGTTAAGCTCAAACTCTTATATTCCTTTAATAGTCAAATGTATGAAATCCTTTAAGTGTAACCGAAGTTTAGACCATGCTAATGACCAGACACTCAGGAGAGGAATGCAGGAAGATTAGATCACAGCTGCACCACAGGAGGTGTGAACGAGACCCCTCTGAAACAATGGACTTCCATGCCAGGATCACAAAAGTGGCTCCGAGCAGTCTAACCTTTGTTCAGTTTTAAATTGACTGCCATTTACATTATCCTTTAACGGGGACTGTGGTTGGCGAGCACACAACACCACGATCCTACATGGTCGATGTGCCTGGTGGGACTGTGCGCAGAAACCGCCATCACTTGATTCCAACGGGGGAGCCTAGCATTGCGCCAGCAGCTGTACCCGCTCCAATGTCAGCACCCACGGCCAGCCCGCAATCCGGCGTTCCCAGAACGAGGTCGGGCAGACCTGTCAGGAAGCCCGTTAAACAGGATCTGTTAAAAAAAAAAAAAAACAGATCCAAAGAAAGAAAAAAAGGTGGGGTAACATTGGGATGTACTGATTGGATTTTTGATGGGAATGTTGGTGTTTTGAAAAAAAAAAAAAAAGTATTTGATGTCATTGTTTAAATGTTGGTGTTTTGAAAAAAAAAGTATGTGATGTCATTGTTTAAGTTGAGCATGCTTCGGACTATTAAGATCATTCATTGTTTTACTTAAAAGGGGAGATGTGGTGTGATCTGTGTGTATGTACCGGGTGGTGATGGTTTAACCCAGACACCCCCTTTATGTTGTGGTATGGTCCATTGGCCTTATCTGGGACAATGGGGGCGCTACGCAGTTCAGTGGGGTTGAGCGTATGTCAATAAAGCCGACAATATCGGACCTCGCTGTAGTGGCATCCTTATTTGCAGGATTAAAAACACAACAGGTGGCTTCTGGATCATCGGAGGAAAACGATGTATTGGTAAAATTATTAGTAAATGCGTGACATGCAAAAGATTGAGAGGGAAATTTGAGGAACAAATAATGAGCGATTTGCCCGCTGACAGACTCAAAATGGAACCCCCTTTCTCCTATGTGGGTGTGGACATATTTGGCCCATGGGAGGTAACTGCAAGACGAACAAGAGGGGGGCAAGCGAATAGTAAAAGATGGGCAGTACTGTTCACATGTTTATGTACAAGGGCAGTCCATATTGAAGTCGTGGAGGAAATAAGCTCTTCAAGTTTTATCAATGCATTGAGGCGCTTCTTTGCTCTGCGAGGACCCGCAAAGCTGTTACGTTCCGATTGCGGCACGAACTTTGTTGGTGCTCACAAGGAAATGACAACAACATCGGAGGAAGAAAAGATACAAAATTATCTGCAAGACCAAAGGTTCAAGTGGATATTTAACCCACCACATTCGTCCCATATGGGAGGAGCGTGGGAACGGATGATCGGAGTGGCTCGCCGGATACTTGACAACATGCTCATGCAGGCTGGTCATGTGCAACTGACTCATGAAATCCTAACTACATTTCTTGCAGAAGTAAAGGCCATCATAAATGCACGCCCTTTGTTGCCAGTATCGTCAGACCCAGAAAATCCTCACATCTTGTCACCTGTGATGCTGCTGACACAAAAAAGCAGGCAGCTCCTCACATCTGTGATAACGTCGGTGAGAAGGACATGTTGAAAAGCCATTGGAAAGGTGTTCAGTTCCTTGCGGACAACTTTTGGAGCAGGTGGCGTAAGGAATATTTGAGCAGCCTCCAGTCGAGGCAGAAATGGCATCACAAAACAACCACCATTAAGGGTAAACAAACAAGAAGACATGAGTGGCCAATGGGCGTAATAATAAGGACTGTTCCCAGTGAAGATGGGATCATCCGGAAGGCTGAAGTTAAAGTTGCTTCCCAAGGGACTGTTAGAAACTATTTTCGACCAATTTCAGAGATGGTCTTGCTATGTTCGGGTGGTACTTAAGTTATATGGTATCCTTAAGATACCAGACGGGGAGTGTTTTGGCCGTTATCTTTTCAATTGTAAGTTATATGGTATCCTTAAGATACCAGACGGGGAGTGTTTTGGCCGTTATCTTTTCAATTGTTTATAGTTAAGAGACTGTAGCATGCCATTCCCCTTTAAGTCCCAGTTTGGTGGTGCACTGTCCCTTTAAGAGAGTGTCAAAGGTCAGCGCGAGAACAAGCGCTTCCTGCTCACACAGTCTGTTATACACGAAGCCAAGTAGCAGTTAGGTTGTGTCTAATGCTTAAGTCCATAAAACGGCATTCCCTGTAAGTGCTTTCCAAATATTTAACCATTGATTGATGCTAATTAGTAGAGTTTGTAAATCGCAAATTAGGATGTGAACTATTTCCATTGCCGACTGTGCCGCCATTTTATTTATTGTTGTGATGTATTTGTTACAGTTTCACACCTGCCATATAAAGAGAAGGTCTAAACCAGCGGTCGGCAACCTTTGACACCGAAAGAGCCATTTGAACCCGATTTCCACGGAAAAGAAAACACTGGGAGCCGCACATCTAAAATGAAAAAAAAAAAACTTCTACTACTTTACCGTAGCATGTTTCTTATGAAATCCACGTGCTACAGAGAAAATTACATTTTATTCATTTAATGAACACATTTTGAACATTTTGAATTCTTGAAAAATAATAACAATGAATGTCTCTTTCAAATAAATTAAAAAGCTGAATTTAAATTGTCCATGTAGCAAACGAAAGCAGAAAAATGCCATGAGGCGTCATCCTTATATCCATTTATCTTATCTAAAATGAAGATAACACTGTATATATTGCTTTTTCTTACCTTTACACTTTGTATAAACAACTATAGTGTGGTTATGTCTTGTGAAGTGCTACGGAGAAAATTATGTGACGTCTATTTTGAGCGACGAAGAAATTGTCAGAACCGCTTCCCAGCCTGAAGCGGTGTAAGGTGGACCCTTAAGCGCAGACTCAGGAGGTAGGATTGACAGGGCGTTTATTGAAGGCCGACAAGCAACACACAATAATCACTGTAGGATCAATATTTATAAATTTACTAACCGCAAGGGTTCTATGATTACCACTGCCGGGAGGGCGAAACGGAAAACGCTGGGTGACCGGGTCACTCCAGGAAATAAATAAGGAAAGAACAGAAATCGCTTGCAACGCAAGGAACCAAAAAACAATGCTTACCACAAAAAGGGTGAAGACAAGACCAATTGGAACGAGAAAACTTAAAGCGAGCCGTAAAGTAGCTGTGAGCAAACCAAGGACAAAATACGCAAATGATAGTGATGGGTCCAGCGACACCGAGGCGTCGATGCGCGCGCCGAGCTTCCAGGGCAAACCCCGTGTCGGTGCGCGTACTGCTTTGAGAAAGTCACGTGACCACTACCAGAATCGTGTCGACACAGCGGTCGCGCGCCAAACTGTGTTCATAAGGAAGCGCATCTGTCAACAGGATGGACGCTCAAAACAAGCATCGAGTTATTGGCGCGTTACTTTGCATTAAATATCCGCAAGATGGAAGACGTCACTGTTGATGCGCACTCAGAGGTGCAGCGCTATACGTCAGCAGGACACGTTGCACGTACGGAAGACCCGCTCTTATACTGGAAGTCCATGGAGGCAACGTTCCCTCACCTATTTATATTAGCCACACAGGCGTTGTGCACACCGGCCTCTTCAGTGCCTTGTGAGAGGATTTTCTCAAAGGCGGGGGAAATTGCCTCAAAAAAAGAAATAGACTGAATAACAAAACGCTGGAGAAACTAATTTCTTTTGAATAAAAATCTTTAATTACAATGAGTCCATTGTCATTCACAACACTTTTACTTGGGCATTCAGACAGATGTTCTCTTAATTTATCAACTGCGTCTCGAATATCAAAGATTTTTTTTATGAAATTGCGTGTATGTAAAAATAATGTGAAAGCAAATGCCTAATCAGAATCAGAAATCCCTTTGTCATTGTACTCAAGTGTGCAACGAGATTAGAGAGCTCCCCTCTCCAGTGCAATACAACAATAATTCAGTTAAATATATAAATTAGATAAGAGAATAATTAGCGCGATGGAAAGTAATAAGAAATAGGATATATAAAAACACATCACGTCGCTAATCAATGGAATTGGATAAAATTAGTTTGACAGATCAGTGTCAGATGACCCTGTCAAATATTTCCTGCAAGTCCACCAGGTGTCAGTATTCAGCAACACAGTGTCAACACAGTGTCAATACATTGTGTCACTGTGTCGAAACGATACAGGATGCCTCATCTACCCATCACTAGCAAATGACGAGAGCAAATCACGAGGAGAACAAACTATGAACAAGACCATGAGCAAGCGCATGAGCAACGCTTAAATAGTCCGTAATCAGAGTCCCAATGAGGCGCAGCTGTGGCGATCGGGAGCGCGTCCGGCTCGTGGCCGCTTCCGGGAGCGGAGCCGCCGGGCCACGCCCACTCGCTGGGAGCGCAACAGACGGATCGTGACAAAAATAATATCAAATAATTTAATTAATATTTTAATATTTCAAGATCACAATAATCTTCAAATTTAGAACTAAAAGAATATAAAAACTAACACAAATAAAACACACTTCAATTAAATAAAAAAATTGTAATTTATTTTCCCAAGCCAATCAGAGCCGCATTATGAGGATGAAAGAGCCGCATGAGGCTCCGGAGCCGCGGGTTGCCGACTGCTGGTCTAAACCCATCCTGGCGTCAGTGACTGATTGTGTGGAGGTGTTTAACTAACTGGTTAGCAGAAAGGTTCTGTGAGGCCAGTCCAAGTGCTATTTTCTAAGCTTTTTCTTAAATTGGATAATATAAAGGAAAAATACAAGGAATCTATTTTTGTCATTGGTGGAGACTATAATGATGCTTCAGATGAAGAAATGGATCGGTGGCCTCCAAGACCTCTTTCAAACTCTGAATTTCAACACACTTTATTTTTACGTGACAATCATATGCTTTCAGATGCTTGGAGATTCATGAACCCTTATGCCAGAGACTACACTTGGACCAACTCAAGTAGATCCGTTCAGTTAAGGATTGATCGTAGGTTGTTATCCTCAAAAGGGTTACAGTATGTATCTGTCGTATCTCATGCCCATGCTCCGCTGTCTGACCACAAAGTCATACATTAAAGATTTAAGGGTTCTAAAGAAAAGACAAATATTAGGGGGTATTGGAAGTAAAATAATATTTTGAAAGACAAACAATTTAAAGAAAGTGTAGAATTGCTTGCTAAGGATATTTTTAATGCGAAATAAATGGACCCAATCCAGAAATGGGAATTCTTTTAATTTAAAGTGGGAGATTCTGCTCTTAAAGGAGTAAGGAAATCAAGAAAACAAAAGAAGATCGTTTGTTGACCATACTGCGACAGTTAAATTCTATACAAATATCTGAAGATGAGAAAAGAGAGTTTCAAAATCTCAGTGAAGGTTTAGATCATATGTATATTAATTTGGCCAAAGGTGCTTTTATCAGGTCCTGAGCTAAGTGGTTAGAAGGTCAAAGAAATTCATGTTACTTTTTTGGTCTCGAAAAAAGAAAAAGGCGACGCAATAACATTGTCTCTCTCAATATTAATGACACGATCAGTACAGACCCTGCTGAGATTTCAGAATTTGTTACATCATTTTATGGCAATTTGTACACCTCATTGTTTGACCAAGCAAAATGTAAAATATTTGCTTGGAGGACTGATTTTCAGGAGTTGATAACCGCTGCAGTATGCCCAGTTAGAACACAATATTGTCCAGATGAGGAATAATCAAACCAGTTTGGTCCATGTAATCTTTAATTTGGTTAGATATGGATGTGTGTGTGGTTTATGCTCATGCACGCACACCTTGTGGTTGGATGACTTCGGAGAGAAGAACTGTTATGATGACTTTTGTCTGTTAGTTATCGTGGGTCCTAAAATAGGGGGCTAAAAACATGTCCAACTAAAATTCAATTATATGAACAGGCGAGCCACCAGAGGGTGCTACAACGGCTTACTAGAAACCAACCTGACCTTTTTAACACAAAATGTGACACATTTATAGAGAAAATTGGCCAGTTTACTCAAAAAATATCTGCCCAATTTAAAGAAAATTGCGATAATGAGCTTTCTTGTGAAGAAATTACTGATGCTGTTCATTCGATGAAACGAATGAAGTCACCTGGAAGTTATTTTCTCACATTAGAGTTCTATATTTGCTTTTGGGATATAACTAAGGATGTTTTATTTCTTATGTACAAGGATTGCTTAAATAGAAAATAAATGGCAACTACCATGAAACAAGGGTTAATAACTTTGATACCCAAGTCGGCGCGAGTCCAGAGACGAAGTGGCATTCGCCTGTCCAAATAAAGTGTGGTCAAGTGAGCCTACACCTGATGAAACCAAGCGCAATCACTCGAGCCTCCGCCCATAACCCGACATTTAAAGGGACCGTTTGCTCAGACCCTGCAACACTTAACATCATTCTACACCCCTACTTTCTGGGGGTATGCAGACATAACAGGCGCCCCCCCCAAAAAAAAATAACGATTTCATTCTTTATATGTAGCATATAAATATTTTTTTTTGTGGGGAATATAAAATTTTTATTGAACGTTTCATTGAGCCACGTGTGGCTCTTACTACGCTGACAGATCACAACTTACCGACTGTCTTTTAACCATTTGAAAAGCTGGGTTTTATGGCCGCATACTCGTTCACCCTCTCTCTGTTTCTTTTTAGGTTTTGTGCTCCTGAGCACTTTCTATTTTGCTTCTCCATCTGTAGCATCATTAGACGTTCGAATTGTAAACACCCGAGCGGCGCGCGCACTGGACTCTGTCGGTGTCTGTCTGTGCGTGCGGCGCGCAGGGAGGAGGAGGGGCGCCGGTGTTGAGCCAAAGTATTTACTCCCAAAAAAATCTGTATCCCTTGACGCGGGAGCGCGCACGCAGTGACTGAAGGCGGCGCGATGCGTTTGTTTTCATCGAGAGGCATGAAGAATGCATAATTTTGTGTTTTTGCTGTAATTTAAGATAGGTTTTGCATAAAAGTGGCAGTATCCGTCGATGTGGTTTTCAGCACACCATTCGCTACAATTTAACACGTAAAGTAAGCGTTTGATTCCGCCGAAATTGGGGGAAATTTGCATTCTAGACCAAAGAAATTTCGCAATCAATGAAGCTACCATAATGAATTTCATTGATCAAAACACGACGAAAAAGGGAGAGGATTAGTGAAGTGGGCTATGATGTTTCTAGCGAGATCAAATTAAGCACTCCTCGATTTTCTTCAAAAGTACAGCAGCAGATTGGATGGGAGGGTTGCTGAGACTGTGACGTGTTGGAAGCTGTGGATGACCATCTGATCTGCTTCTCCTCACGAGGGTCGCGGGCATCCTGGAGCCTATCCCAACTGTATTCGGCAGTAGGTGGGTGCACCCTCAACTGGTTGCCAGCCAATCGCAGGGCACACATAGACAAACAACCATCCGCTCTCACACTCACACCTATAGGGACAATTTAGAGCAGGCGTGGGCAAAATAGGGCCCAGGGGCCACATGCGGCCCATTAAACGTTTTCATCCGGCCCGCTGAACTTGAAAAAAATTAAATGAACAATCCCTGTTAAAGTTGTATTTTCTAAATACTGGGTTTTTTTCAAAGACATATTATTTTGTAATGCTTTTGTTCAACTCCATCCCCTTCTGTCAAATTTTAGAACCCATTGTGGCCCGCCAATAAAAAAGTTTGCCCAGCCCTGGTTTAGAGTGTTCGATCAACCCACCATGCATGTTTTTGGAATGAGGGAGGAAACTGGAGTACAAGGAGGAAACCCATGCAGGTATGGGGAGAACCTGGATACTTGTATTTTGTCCTATTCTTTCATGTTTATCATAGTTACGTGACAAATCTATGAATAAATATTGTTAAACTTTGTGCAAGTGATATATTGAAGCATTGTATTACGATGGCTGGTATTATTTTAAACACTTACAGGACAGAAGGTCAATTATTTAATTTAGCAGGTTCATATTTACTGAATGTGTTAAAAATTGATGAAACAAAAAGCATTTATCAAATGAAAGTAGAAGTACTGTGCATAGATAGGATTGACTGGGATTGTAGTCATGATGTTTACTGATTTATTATATTATTCTCATATGCTAAATGTATAGTGCTTAGTTTAAATGGGTGAACTTTATTGAAATTCTCAGTAGTGAGAACAAATTTGCACATAGCTGAAGTGAAATATGGTTTATTAATGTTGTTTTACCACATAAATGCTGCATAATAACCATTTTATACCTATATACACGCGTTAGTAGATGTCTGTGTCTATGTGTTATGAGAATTTGCACAGGCTGTATCTATGTGTTATGAGAATTTGCACAGGCTGTATCTATGTGTTATGAGAATGGGAATAATTGGAGGGAATTCGCACAGGGCCTAAGCACCAGGAATGTCTGACTCATGCGAAAAGGTACAGCCGATAACGAAAAGGGAGTAAGGATTGGCAAAGGCCAAAGTTGTGCGAAGGGCCATGCGAACCATCAAAGCGCACTCGAACGGGAGGGGATGGCGTGCGATATTGGCTATAAGAATGTGACGGAGGCAAAACGTAAGTCAGCTGAGGGTTCTACGCGCGGACGCCCAGCATCGTATTTTTTGCTCGCATTACTGAGGACGCCGGGGCTCTCCGTCCTTCCAGCACACGGTAATGAGATTTATGTATTGCATGTAATCTATGAGCTGAAATACAATTGTTGCTTGCTTGCTTGTACACTTTATACTGTGGGTTAAATAAAATGTGCCGCTTGTTTAACGCAGTGAAGTGTTTGTTGTCCATGTAAGTCGCCGACGATCCGCGATCCTGAAGTTAATAATAAGTCATAGCAATTGATCATGAGTTGTGACTATTATATTATTTGATACTGTAATTGATTATAAGCAGTGTCTACTCAAGGGCTCACGCTTGTCTGATTGGATATAACAGACAGCTTGACCCATTGTAGTTCATGCTTGTCTGATTGGATATAACAGACAACTTAACCCATCGTAGCCTGGCGATTGGGTATCAGTCTCGCTACTAGTCACTCTTATTGATGCTGTAATTGATCATAAGCAGTATCAGAATTGTTTCAAAACAATAGCATTTCCATGAGCTGCCCTCACATTCACAGCACTTCATGGACAAATACGACGAAGTACATTCTCCACATTGGCTGTAGAGATGCAAACATACCAAATTTGGCACTGGAGGTGTCACATAGACGCTATCGCAAAAATCACATTCCGAAAGACATAATTGGAGATCGGAGCACACGGACATACACACTTGCACATACACTTATACCTGAATATACACACGCACACCGACAAGATTACAGAGGAATGCCAGCGGGGAGAGAGACGGAGAGACTGCCCGCCGGAGAAGGCCAGCCTTGGCATGCCAATCTTGGGGACCAGACGGGAATCAACTATCCAGACGATGACTAACCTGGGGAGGACCTTCCCTTGGACGTGGACCCGTGCCGTGGGAGGGAGCGAGGACGACCGATTCCACCGATTCAACCTACATTACCCTTGATATAAAAAACTCCTATAAAAACTGAAGCTGGGCTGAAAGATGGTGCGCATTTTTCGCATGGGGAAAAAAAAAAAATTTGTATTCAGTATGTGATGAAAGGGCATATACGGTGCTCATAGTAATGGTATTTATTTTGTGATTGGAGGGGGGTACTTATTCTGGCGGGTGCTGCCAGAATCAGTATCCCCTGGTAACTTTACTTAAAAAAGGGATCCTGCTCAAATTTGCCACACATACTCAAGATGATCCAATAAGTACACAGAATAAGTCACCTGATGGTTGGGGTTAATATTTTTGTGGTTCGAGGGGGGGGCACCTATTCTGGCAGGTGCTGCCAGAATCTGTATCCCCCCAGTAACTTGGCTTAGGAAAGAGGGATCCTGTGCAAATTTGCTACACATACTCAAGATGATCCAATAAGTACACAGAATAAGTCACCTGATGGTTGGGGTTAATATTTTTGTGATTGGATTGGAGGTACTTATTCTGGCAGCACCTGCCAGAATCAGTATCCCCTGGTAACTTCGCTTGAGAAAGAGGGATCCTGCTCATACTTGCTGCAGTTCCACAAAAAGATCTCAGTAATACACAGTTAGTCCTTTGATCGTTGGGCTTCACCTGTTTGATCACCTGTGAGGTTAGTGCCTGCCATAATATTCATATTGTTTTGAGTCGCGTAATTGTTTGATGCTTTGAATAAGTTTACGGATGTCCTACTGTACAAGTGATCATTGAATGCCTCGAGTACGACGCAGAACGCGAGTGACTTGTTTTTATTCTTTTGCAACTCTTGACGCGGCTATCGGTGGTTACAAAAAAAAGTAAACAAATCAGCCAATTGGAATACAATTACGTGTTCTCTAACAGGAGACCAGTTGTATGTATCTTTCCACTTAAATTTGATCCCGCTGGAAACATGATGGCCCACTTCACGAACACTCTCCCATTTTTATTGTGTTCGATCACTGAAATTCACTGTAGTCGCTTCATTGATTGCAAAACTATTTTGGCCTAACAAATGCAAAGGCAGGTAATTTCCCCCCAATTTCGGCGAAGTCAAACGCTTACTTTACGTGTTAAATTGTAGCAAAAGGTGTGCTGAAAACCACACCGACGGATACTACCACTTTAATGCAAAACCTAGTTTAAATTACAGCAAATCAAAAACACCAAATTATATATTCTTCATGCCTTTCAATGAAAACAAACGTAGTAACATCGCTCCGCCTTCAGTCAATGCATGCACACTCACGTGTCAAGGGATACAGATTTTTTCAGGGGTAAGTACTTTGGCACAACACCTGTCCCAGAGGATTAGAGGGGCGCCTATCAGTGACGTGCCTCTATTAGTATTAGTGATTAGATCAAACCATACCCGTGAACAAACAAAGTGGATTTCAAGGCATTTATGAAATCAGTAAGGTAAGCATCAGTGAACTTCGGGTCACTTAAAAGTCACGTTAGCCCCAGGCCATGTTTTGAAATGTCGAACTCTGATTTGACCTAACTGCGAGTGGTTATGCAGAAAGACCAGCCCATTTATCAAGTCATTTTAAAACAGAAACAATACAGCGATTTCATGTTTTTAGTGGTGCTTTCATTTTGATGTGCAAGAGTGGGTGGACGGTACAAGAAAGAAAAAGCGATGACTTGTCTGTTGGTAACCCAGCAACATTTTTCCTACAATTTGTGACTTTTCCGAACTGTCTTGGTACTATTTTCAAAAGATACTTGCAAAAATGCAAACAATTGTCTTGTTAGCAACATTGTTATTTTATGCATGGTGGAAGAAGGTGGATATCAACAGTACATTTTGGGCATATTACCTATGTAATTAAATTCATGTGAATATATATATATATATTTTTCCCAAATTGAACTAATGTAAATCAAATATATTTCATGCACGTACAAAAGATCTACTGTTCTACAACAAATGGTTTCAAGCATCAGCAAAAGGAGCGCTTTAAATTTATGGTTGCTAGTTAACTATTACAACTAGAAGCAAAAATGGTAGAGGGAGCATATTCATAAATAACCTCATCTATGGTATATAGTATGTGTCAAGCTTTTCAAATCATACACCAAAATCTTTTTTTCTTTTTTATAAATAAATTCATTAAAAATGATCAAGAATTCCAACACATAGCAGATTATATTGTGTTTAATTGCAATGCACTAGTTACTGTATAGAGACATAGGGAGACTTCTGTCAGTGTTGGTCATTCAGAAGTACTCAATACCATCAGCATGTGTCTTGGACTCTTGGATGTTGGTCAGCTCCAGCATCGACCCTGCATGTGGCAGACTTCGGAAGACGCGAATGTGGATGTGCTCGTCTCCTCCCACGTGCACCTTCAACAAAAGTATATGAAAATCAACCTTCAGGAGCGCATCTCAAAAAGTGTCAGTATACGCCAAGTCGTAAGTAACTGCACACACTGGAGCAGCTTTCTCTAAATGGCAAATGTACACAAACATGCTCGACTGTTGTCGATCTTGAATTGCCATGACATTACAGACAACCCAGGGAATTGCCTAGGGTCTCGACTGAAGGGGGCCCATGAGATGGTCAACGTTGGCCCATATCAATAAAGCACTGCTTTTGACACAGCAACAACAACGTGGCGCTGTTGAGAAATATTACTGCTCAGTATTAGTTAACATTAGCTAAACAGTAGACCAGCTAATAAACTAGTGTAGATTATATCAATCTATTATACCGATTGATACCCTTCAAAACACTGGCCATCTGGGTGATGTTTGACAATTGTTTTTACCTTTATGGAGTTTAACCACTTTCAGCAATAGTACATACACAAGTAAGGATGGTCACGTCCTGGTATTGGGTCACACCAGCTTTATTTTGAGTATTTGAATACTCGTGAACTGCAGCAGATATGAATGGCATAGCTGAGAGAATGTTTTTCTTGGTGAACTATATCCATGTCATATGCATATTAATTGATTCATTCACAACCTTGTGTTAAATCGTTTGTTTTTTTCTTTTTTTCCCCCTCCATTATCAAACTGCTTAGTGCCAGCCACGGGTTAAATGAGTTTTGCATTTTTGCATTGGACACATGGGCCTAAGACAATTTCTCACTAGCTTGTAAACCAAAGGTCTTCAATCCCGTTCATTAAGGGCCACTATTCTTGCCCATTTTCCATCTCTCCCTGCTACAGCACACCTGATTCAAATAATAAGGATCGCTAGTCCGCTTTTGTATACCTATCTGGTAATATGATCATTTTAATCAAGTTATTGCAGCAGGGAGAGCGGCGTCGAGGGAGCACATGGGCAATCAAGTGGAGCTGCAAGCAACAAGCGTTCTACTACCTCATTGTGCTTTTCAACTAGGGCTACACAAGATTGGGACTCAGATCGATTTTGGGACTCCTGACTCTAAAAGAGGAATTTCCTTTTGGGATTGGCTGAACGCAGCGGAAAAAGTCGTCCCCTGAGAGCACACAAAAAGACTAAATAAGACTGAAGCCTCCTAAAATAGTCTTTTTTTTTTTTAAACACGTAAATAAATTCGGATGATATGCATTAATAATTTTATTAATTTCAGGAGTATAAATGAATTGTGTTTTACTACTGATGCAGCCAATTTTAGCAGAGGTGGCTAGCATCCTGAGATGTTTATGGCAAAAATGTTTTTGGGTCAAAATATGACTTACGCCATTATTTTAAGTGTGTGACGGTATGCAAATGGCAGCATATTGCACCTGCAAGCAAGCAGCTGCTCTTATATAACCATTATTAACTTATAGCTTGAATTGTTTAAGGTATGTACAAATTTCTAATGGAAAATTTATAAAACTTGTACCAGCATTCTTTGTGGAATCTACAAACAAAGACAATTAAGCTGATAGTACATCTGAACTTTTCATTAAGCACTGCTGCCTTTAATATTTGTAACAAATGCGGAGTACATTTGAAAATGGAACCAAAATCTATGCAGTGTTGCACATATATAATTACTGTTAATAAAACAAAATATCAGCATATAAAAAAAACACTTCAATTTCAATTTATAATTAATTTCAATAATCATTTTTTTACATTTACAAGACCGAGCTATCAGATGAGTAAATTTGGGCAAAAGAAAACTTTAATCACAATATAAAGTATTAAATATTACTAAAGCAAATGAGGTCTGCATCAAAATCGAAATAAAAATGAATCCTCAACAAAAATTAAGTTTTTGTCTCACCAAAAGGCAACAAAAAAGTGCATTTTGTGCTCAGTGCTCACAATTTGTAATACATTCCACCACCAATCCTAATCTATAGAACACTGTTGTTCATTGTCAGGAAAGTTAGCATTTCTATATATTCTGGTGAAAGGTTTCCTCGCTTTTGAGAGCAGATGTTCCCTGCTGCAGAGAAGATCTACTCCGATGGTATGGAGGCATGGACGGATTAAAGATTTTGCTACCTTTGATAGTGTGGGGCAAATGTCCATCATTTTCATGCCTCCATTTGAGAGGATTATCCTTTCTACTGACTGGAGCCCCTCCAAAGTATATCTGGACATCATTTCTCACAACTTGAAACTATTATTCCTCCTGGAACACTTCTTCCTTATTTACAATTGTCTGTGTCAGACCGAGGTAGAGAGTCCAGAGCACACTTTTCAACTCTACCTGAGTCACTGGTTCTCTGCAGTTGCCCATGATTATGTGCAAAAGCATCCTTTACACTTCAATAGCCTCCTGCACTCTGATGCCATCGTCAGGAAACCAAAACTTCAGCTTTCCAAGGTCCAAGGCAGCTGCAAGAATGGGTTGTCTTTGTCTGTGTTATTTCTTTTTCTGCACTGGTAATAAACAGTTTCCCTGAGCTTCTCTCAAATTTACTTTGGCATACATACCATGTTAGCCCTTTAAGCACCAGTGGAAGACCTAGAATGGTTGAGTACTGCGGTCCGCTAAGGTGCCAACCCTTGTAGAAGTTCTTCAAGCAGCACATAGTGGTCTGGCTTCAAGTTGAAGTTGCGTTTCCCCCTTGGCGTTACCTCAGGATCTGAAAAAGTGACCCCTAAGAGCGGCACTGCTCCAAGAGCCTGTCTATTATGTGGAATGTACTGTTCCATCTTGAATCAGTGTAATTTCCTTCGCATTCATTTGCTACGGTTTCATCTTGAACTTCAAACTTGCCCTGCAAACTAGTCAACAATTCAAATTACACATTGACGTCATCACGATTAGTCGAGCAGCTATAGATAGCAGTGCATACAATTGAATGCAATTATCAGACTGGTATGATACAGTGCAATAAGGAACAAATGGTTAGTGTAATCTTTTAAAAATGTCGTGTGACTGCAAAAATAAAAAAATAAAAAATGTAATGTATTTTAGGAATAAAACAGATATTGGCTTACATTAGGTTGTTAATTTAGTAGCAGAATCATTGTCATTCTGCCTGTCAGCAGGGCAACAAAAGGTGAAACATTTTTTGGCACTGACTTATCACTGTTTGTACACAAAACAACTGTCACCGTTTGCTTACATCCTACCACACCTCAAAAATATTTACTTCTTGTGATGGAAGTTAACGCATGCACACATGTGCAAATGTTAAAATTGTAAATACATAATTACTTTCCCATCAAAATTGCTTTTAAGATAAAAGCATAACGTGTTGGTGTCAAAGTTGAATGTTGAAATATATCTTTTCACAAAACCCTTGATTTCTCTTTTTTTTTCCAGAAACAGGATTTCAGTTGAACTTGCATATCCTATAGTGCAGATTACTACAGAATAACAAACTGTAGAAATAAACTTTTTTTTTTCAGATGGAAGAATGTTTTGATATTTTGCTAGACTGCATAATGGAGCATTTGAGCTCCATTGTGGGGTGACTACTTGGTGAATCCCTAATTTGCATGAGAGTCAGGGCGGTACGGACCGCACATCCAAGTACCCCGTGCTTGACGTGAAAACAGAAATTAGACTCGCTATAATTCATGTATGACATCGGCACCTAGACTGTAATATATCCCCTTTAAGATGATTTAGTCAGCCGTGTGCGTGTGCTGTGGGCAAGTGGGAGATCGCCTTGCACCTCCTGATCTTGCGTCTGTGCAGGACCGCCCTCGCATAACTCTCGTCCCCATAGAGATGGGGGTGCTACTAAAATATTATTAAGATAATGGTTAAAATTTGTTCAACAAATTGAGTTCTACAATGAGTCAAAGATATTTTGAATGTTTATGAATGAAATACCATGAGATCCACCATACACATCCACGGAACCGCCATATCTGACTAGCTGCGCCTTGATTAAACACACCAAAATCGCATTAGACCACCTGCGCTGTAAAATATATCACATTTTAGGACGTCCAAAATGAAGTCAACTTTTGGTCACCAAATTGCAAGATGGGCTAGGGGGCAAGGCAGGAACACCCAGTGAGATGTAGCACGTCCACCAAATACACAAACGCATGCCCCAGCATGAAAATAAAGAAGTGCTCGTTTTTATGCCATGCACGGAGTACTTTTTCTCAATATTAGCATGTGCGTTGGAGGCAAGAATGCTTTGTGGGACGGCATACCCAGACAGGTATAACATGGCCCCAAACATGCTGGACCAGAAGTTACGCTGCCTTATATGCTGAGCGTATGGGCGCCAGGCTACCAAAATGGCGTCCCTAATTTCTAAAGGTTTATGTCCATCAATGCTTAGAGTGCATCATTAGTGGGCTGTTAACAACATTATTATTTTATTTGCCATTACAGTGTATGTTGGGGGTGAGTTTAAACACACATCCATACAGAGACGTCAGAATTGATATTGCACATTAATTTATAAAGTATCCCAGCACATGTTTTTCTCAATGGTGAAATAAGGTTTGTAGTGATGAGCGTCTTACTTGGGCGATCACGCTAACATTTTCAGAGGTTGGTGTGAGCATAACTACAAATGTCAACAGAAATGTTGGTGATAATTGATGCCAGTTTTTAAACGTTTAGTTTCCTACATTAAGCGTCATGCCTGTTGTGTTGTGTCAATGTAGGGCAATTGAGGAGGGACAGATTACATTTTGTGTCAGCAACTGAAGAGCTATTTGAACTATTTCATAAAAGACTGCATATGGGAGCCACAAACTCTTGGGACATCTACAATGAAGATAATTTTTCTTTTCTTCTAAATTTTTCAGCAGACACCCGGGTTCGACCGCCTGTTCAGGAAAGAGTGAGTTCACTTCAAGTTGACAAAAGAAGCACTCGTCTTCTGCATGGAAAATTTTTTTTTACACATTACCAGTCAGTCTGGTGACCGACTGGTAGGTGTTGGCACATGACCGCTAAATAAATCTTGGTTGACACTTAACTCATTTACTCCCTTGGACGTATAAATACGTCTTTTAAAGCAATGGCGCCCTCTACCAAAGACGTATAAATACGTTTTTTGTTTTTTTTGCGTCATAGTGTACATAAGGGTCTGATGCAACCTCTGACTGAGAATCAGCCTTGTCCGCATTGTGAATCATGTAAAAATCACCCAGCAGGGGGCAGAGGTGCAGAAAATTCGCCTTGAATCTGCGCCAGAGGTACAAATGGGGGGGCGGGATCCTGGGGTAGACTTATAAGCGTGGAGAGCAGCGTGGGTAGCAGCAGCACTAGCAGCAGTCGCATTAGTATCGTTAGCAATGAAATCCTCCAAGCAAATGACGATCGAGGAATGTTTTTTTGTAAAAAAAAGCTTCCTAAAAGCATCAAGGCTTTGGAGACGCTTTGGTTGAGAGGATGACGCTTCATCGTCGTCACAACAAAGAGGCGTCTAAAGAGGCTGCGCGTGCCTTGCGGCCTGCATCGCCTGCCTTCGGACAATAGCCAAAGCAGCCGAGAGTCCTCACCAGATCCCCCCCGAACGAGGAGGTAAGCGCTCACAAGTTACCATTGAACATGTGGTTTTAGCCCTAATGCTTTTATTGTACATATCATGCATCTTGCGGACAGAAAATGTCGCGTCAATGAGCAGTTAGACGCGAGCTTGCTCGCTGACTTCCTCGCCTCTATTGCACAATTACACGCGAGCATAACTCCTCCCGAACAGGGAAATAAACGCTCGCAAGTTACAATTGAACACGCGGTTAGCCCTTATATCCACTTATTTTACATATCATGCATCTTGCGGGAAGAAAATGTTGTGTGAATGTGTAGTTAGACGCGAGCTTGCTCGCTGACTTCCTCGTCCGGCCGCCTCTATTGCACAATTACACGCGAGCATAACTCCTCCCGAACAGGGAAATAAACGCTCGCAAGTTACAATTGAACACGCGGTTAGCCCTTATATCCACTTATTTTACATATCATGCATCTTGCGGGAAGAAAATGTTGCGTGAATGTGTAGTTAGACGCGAGCTTGCTCGCTGACTTCCTCGTCCGGCCGCCTCTATTGCACAATTACACGCGAGCATAACTCCTCCCGAACAGGGAAATAAACGCTCGCAAGTTACAATTGAACACGCGGTTAGCCCTTATATCCACTTATTTTACATATCATGCATCTTGCGGGAAGAAAATGTTGCGTGAATGTGTAGTTAGACGCGAGCTTGCTCGCTGACTTCCTCGTCCGGCCGCCTCTATTGCACAATTACACGCGAGCATAAGTCCTCGCCGACGAGGAAGTAAATGCTCGCAAGTTACAATTGAACATGTGTTTAGCCATCATGCATCTATTGTACATATCACGCATCTTGCGCGCAGAATATGTCGCGTAAATGTGTAGTTAGACGCGAGCATAGGAAGTGAGCGAGCGAATGTGCGCTTCCAAGCAAGCATAACTCCTCCCGAACAGGGAAATAAACGCTCGCAAGTTACAATTGAACATGTGGTTAGCCCTTATATCCACTTATTTTACATATCATGCATCTTGCGGGAAGAATATGTTGCGTGAATGTGTAGTTAGACGCAAGCATAGCTCAACTCCGACTAGGAAGTATGCGAGCGAATGTGCACTTGTAGCAAGCGTGACTCCTCCCCGACGAGGAAGCAATACTGAATGGTGTAGTAATCATACAAACTTTCTACAATTCACAGATTGTGCATCCCGCGGCAAGAAGGTTCCTCCTCGTCTTGTTGGTGCAAAGAAAGGTAAATTATAATATGAAACTTCACACGCCAGCAATAAAATGCAGCAATAAATATATATTTCCAATTGTTTATATTTACAGGTTGTGCATCAGGAAGCAGTGGTTCCGGATGGCTTCACACACAATGGATGGCAACCGAGGAAAATCGAAAAAATGTTGTGTGCCCTTGCATCAAGGCAACGGTTTTATTTTATATCACACAAAAAAAAAGTATGTATGACACTGATGTATTTCATTTTTGTACATAGTTCAACAGTTCAGTCGTTTTCTGTTATGTGCAAATAAATTTATTTTGTTATCAAAAACATATTTTTTGTGCTTTTTTTTGGTATTTTATAGAAGGCATGCATTATTTGAGGTGTCATAAAAGCCATAAATAATAGTGTCTCAAAGTTCAAATTATGGTCGAAATGCATCAGTTTACAAAAAGCTCATTTTCTCCGTTTTTTCCCCAGGGATTGGAGTTTTCATGAAATTTAGCTATTTTCAAATGGCGATTGCTCAAGAATGGAAAAAGATAGAAACAAACTTTTTTCTGTTGAAAGAAGAGAGTCTCATCTTTCTTTTGGTGTGCTCCATGTCTATATAGCATTAGAATACAATATTCTGTGGGCCTTGCAATATTAGTCAAAACCCAGGAAAACGCTGGGATTGAGCGGGTTGCTCCAGTGAAAATGGCTGGTATTTAATGAGTTAATCAGTAGCAAAAAAATTCAATCCACTCACAAGATAAGTGGGTGGACTGCTGAAAGGTAAGGACGGAAACGCTTTAAAAGGATGACGATGTACAGGGGACAATTGTTTTTATGAATAAGGATGGAAGGGTTCCCAGGTCGAGGACAGAGAACGGACTAGCAAGAAAGGGCAAAGTGCCCATCTCCAGTAATTTGCTTTCAGCTTTAAAGCCCACTAATTCCAATTCACAACAAAAATAAGCTGTATTCACATATTAGAAGTTCTTCTTACGGACTGCGCTCAGTAAAGTCATTTCTTTTTGTATTTTTTCTTGTTTATTAACTCTGAGGAATGGTCCGAGACCTATAGTACATGAACATTGAGTTGCTATTATGAAGCTTTTTTCATTGGCATCAGGAGGGAGAGTAAAATCATAGAGTCCTTGATGAATGGACAGAATGGTCCCTGTAACAGCTGCACAGCCGAAAATGCCGAATTTGTCCTCTGAGGCTGTGGTGGTGGGGAATATTCTCATTTGACTGCCCGGAAAAGAGTGACGAGCCATAGGGTCAATGCCGCATCACTGATGGAGTTAGCGGGTAAGCTACTGCTCAACTCTGGCAGGACGCCGCTCATTTTAGAGCGCTCCACGTCATGTCACCGAGACTCATTGTGGGTATTACGTGATTGGACAAACTATCATTTCCTACTCCCATACCAGCCGCTGACACAGCGACTGACTGGATAGTACTCGTTTCTTGAGTTTGTGAGATTTATTTTGCTTTACAGAGGGGGGCCCAAATGATATAAACCAAACTGCAACAAAATGTGTGATGATGTGCTTACCTTGATGAAGTAGTTGGTCCCAGCCACAACCTGTAATTTGTAACTTTTGGCGACGAAGACGTCGTAGGTCTTCTTACTTTTTTGCTCAGCTTGAGACTTTACCTGCAAGTTATTTGGTTAGGTAAAGCTTATTTTGTTTTCATGTTTATATGTGCAATGTTTACTCTCAAAGCAGCCAACAATAAAAATAATACCAAAAATACAAATACCCAAACTCACCGAGTCGCATATTTTCTGAATCTGTTCGTCGGCATTTATAACATCTGCAAGCCCTCCGCACATCATCTTAGCGTTGATAAAGTACCGTTATGAGAAAAGTCGCTGGAAAAAATAAACTAAAGAGCGTCTTCAAGGTTGGACCCTACCGCTTTATCATGTGACGATGACTAATGGACCGTACCATTCGCATGTAGAGGTGGGGGGACGTCGTTAATTAAAACTAGACGAAAAAGCGTAACATTATTCAGCCTTAAAATTTGAGTAGTACCGTTTACGCTTTGCATTCAATTATATTTCAACATTATATTTATTTACTAGTGATGGGTCCAACGACACCGAGGCGTCGATGCGCGCGCCGAGCTTCCAGGGCAAACCCCGTGTCGGTGCGCGTACTGCGTTGAGAAAGTCACGTGACCACTACCAGAATCTTGTCCACACAGCGGTCGCGCGCCAAACTATGTTCATAAGGAAGCGCATCTGTCAACAGGATGGACGCTCAAAACAAGCATCGAGTTATTGGCGCGTTACTTTGCGTTAAAGATCCGCAAGATGGAAGACGTCACTGTTGATGCACACTCAGAGGTGCAGCGCTATATGTCAGCAGGACACGTTGCACGTACGGAAGACCCGCTCTTATACTGGAAGTCCATGGAGGCAACGTTCCCTCACCGATTTATATTAGCCACACAGGCGTTGTGCACACCGGCCTCTTCAGTGCCTTGTGAGAGGATCTTCTCAAAGGCGGGGGAAATTGCCTCAAAAAAAGAAATAGACTGAATAACAAAACGCTGGAGAAACTAATTTTTTGGAATAAAAATCTTTAATTACAATGAGTCCATTGTCATTCACAACACTTTTACTTGGGCATTCAGACAGATGTTCTCTTAATTTATCAACTGCGTCTCAAATATCAAAGATTTTTTTTATGTGTATGTAAAAATAATGTGAAAGCAAATGCCTAATCAGAATCAGAAATCCCTTTGTCATTGTACTCAAGTGTGCAACGAGATTAGAGAGCTCCCCTCTCCAGTGCAATACAACAATAATTCAGTTAAATATATAAATTAGATAAGGGAATAATTAGTGCGATGGAAAGTAATACGAAATAGGATATATAAAAACACATCACGTCGCTAATCAATGGAATTGGATAAAATTAGTTTGACAGATCAGTGTCAGATGACCCTGTCAAATGTTTCCTGCAAGTCCACCAGGTGTCAGTATTCAGCAACACAGTGTCAACACAGTGTCAATGCATTGTGTCACTGTGTCGAAACGATACAGGATACCTCATCTACCCATCACTAATACATATGATTTGTTGGCCCTTTTACGTATTAACCACATGTGACTAAATAATCGGCAATCATTGCTTTAACTAATTCCACTAAAGTTATGTTATTTTTGATGCATCCCATCACTATAGTAACAAGTCATCCCATTAAATTGATTCTGGTGTATTTTTTTCATTCCGTTTTTCGTAGTAATAAGATCAAAGTGTTCCCAAACAGGGAGGGGAAGCTCTTTATTATCCTGAATGGCTCCACAACAGTAATAAGTTCATATTATTAATCAGCAAGCGAATTACAAACTTCTCACACAACGTACCCAAATCCTCACAAAACGGAAAACCTCCATGACGTTTTGTTGCCGATTAAATCAGAAACTGCGCTTCTTGACGCGCTTCCTGAACCGGCACGAGGCTTCGAATGTCATCACCTACGTCACTCGAGCGTTTTCTCTGTGCGTGCTTCTGTCATGACCCGTGTCGGTCATGGCAGGGCGATCTACGAGCCGCCGTCGCTCCTGGTTCCTGCCTCAGCGGTGGGCGACGACCCGCCGCCGCTCCAAGTTCCTGCCTCGGCGACGGTTGACGATCCGCCGCCGCTCCCAGTTCCTGCCTCGGCGGCGCTCGACGATCAGCCGCCGCTCCAGGTTCCTGTTTCGACGGCGCTCGACGATCAGCCGCTGCTCCAAGTTCCTGTCCCGGCGGCGCTCGACGATCAGTCGCCGCTCCAAGTCCCTGTTTCGACGGCGCTCGACGATCAGCCGCTGCTCCAAGTTCCGGTCTCGGCTGCGACCGCCCCGCCGCCGCTCCAAGTTCCTGTCTCGGCTGCGCCTGGTCCGCTGCTGCTCCAAGCTCCGGTCTCGGCTGCGCCCGGCCCGCCGCCGCCCCAAGCTCCTGCCTTTGCTGTATCCGGCTTCCCGCCGCCACTTCTCGGCTCAGCCTCGTCAACCGACTCCATGTGGCGTTCGGGTCATCCCGGACGTCCGCCTGAATGGCCACTCTTGGACTCATTGGTCTGGCCTCCCGGACGGCCGCCTGAATGGCCACGAAGGGACTCGCTGGTCTGGCCTCCCGGACATCCGCCAGACCGGCCTCGAACGCGGGCCGTGGTCCCGCCTCCCGACCCCTTCCGCCCACCCTCGTTTTTGGACAATTTTTTTTGTTTGTTTTGGGACGTCTGGGATCCGTCCCTTTAGGGGGGGGTACTGTCATGACACGTGTTGGTCATGGCAGGGCGTTGTTGTTTTTGCGTCTTTGTGGTTGTTTTGGTTTCTGTCAGCTGAGTAGGGGCGTTTCCCCTCAGCACTCCGTCCCCACCAGCCACGCACCTGTTCCCCGTTAGCCTCGCACACCTGACTCCCATCTGCTCCCTTAACTACCGGACTATTTAACCACCCCGTGCCGACAGCTCAGCGTCGGTGCATTGCCTTTCTTTCCCGACATCGCTGCCCTCGCTTTTGCGATTCTGCACGCCACTACCATCCCTGCTCTCGTTCATGCCCCCAGCTCTTGTCACCTGTCCCTGTCCCGTTTCATATCCCCGCTTAGTTCGTTCCCGTCGTGTTTTGTCCTTTGTCCTTGGTCCAGTTTAGTCACGTTTAGTTTGCCTCTGTTATTTTGCACCCTGCCACGTTGGTTGTCCTTGTTTTGATTCACTTAATAAATTCCCTTTAAGTTACACCTTCCTCCGCTTCCTCGCATTTTGGGTCCTTCCTCCAACTCGCCTTCAGGCGCACCCTAACAGCTTCAAATACTTGCTCCCAGTTTACTCGGCGCACGCATTGGAGTTTCGACACCGAGGACACATAACTACTTATTAGTATTCGCTTCGTTTTTCTCGGTTATTTGGTTAGTCTTGTTTTTGGCTGCTAGCTCCTCTTGTTTCAACCATTCACCTTAGTTAGTTTATTCGGTGTACTGCAGCTGGTTTCGTTTAGTGTAGTTTTTTTGTGTTTTTTCTTAATCACGTCTGACGTGCTCCCTTAGTTAAATAAATCTCTATTTTGATATCTGCCTCAGTCAGTTTTGTTGGGTCCACTTTGCTCAACACACACATTCATAACAGATTCAAGAAACTTGTCGTAAATTGTGTGTAAGTGTAAATTGTACTACGTGTTTTAACAGTGTGACGGCTATAGAATTTCTCAGTTGCGCACAGCTGCTATTGATTTTTAAATTCATTTTGAAATATATTTTTGTATTTTTTAAATTCGTTTTATTATTTTATGTATTTTTGTGCCTATTGGCATCCCTCTTGCTACACTAGTAGTTGATATTGAGCTAACAAGCATTCCTGTTCATTTTTGTATCCTCACAGGTGTCATGGTCCGTTTCCGTCATGTCATGTTTTTGTTTACGTTTGCTCAACGGGCGTGAGGGCGTTCCCTTCCAGCGCGTGTCGTGGTGGCTGGAGAGACGCGCCCACCAGCCACGCACCTGTTACTCATGGACTCCTTGATCACCTCGCTGCGGGAGAGACGCGCTCACCAGCCACGCACCTGATACTCGTTGACTCATTTAATTACCTTCACTACTTAAACGCCCGGCGCGGACTACTCGGTGCATTGCCCTTTATTGGATGTCACTATCGCTCTTTGTTCAACGGCCATGCTCATTGTTCATTTTTCCTTGTCACGGTCGCTTATCCCTGGTTCCTGTCCCTGTGTCATAGTCCTGTTTAGTTCTGCCCAGACGCGTTTTGTTAGTCTTTGTTATTTTGCACTTTGTCACGTTTGTATGTTCCAAGTACCTTGTTCGCCTTTCGGTTTGGTTTTGTTAATTAAATTCCCTTTAAGTTACCCTTGCCTTGGCTTCCCTGCATTTTGGGTCCTCCTCCTCCTCTTCCACCCGCGATCATAACAACAGGAGCTGACAGAGAGGTTTTTATTCAATTAGCATGACTTGGTGGTGTAGCCAAAATGCTCGTTTTACATTAGAATAATCTCACGGAACACCACCAAACAAAAAGCTCACAAAACTATGAATACTGAAATAATGAAAAGCTCACATTAATTTACTCAAAAAAATACCTGTACCGGCTTATTGAACACAAAGCTGATTTACCCATGATTCATTCTTTATCAATTGCATCAGTGGATACATAAGACCTGTCATTAATGCCATTTTAAGGGTATTTAATTGTGCTGATTGTCACTGTCTCACTGGCTTAGCTAGATTAAGATATTTGTGTTTAATGAATAATTTTAGGAATAATTAGGTGATTTAGGAAAAATTCCCCATGGCACTCCTGATACAGTTCACTTGTGTGCAATGACACCCTAGTTGGGAATTAATTACAAGGGTAGTGGGAGCTGATTGACAGTAGAAAAGCATGCCAGAAGCCTTGTGTTGAGCAGTGACTGCTCTCTGCTGGTCTGCTTGACAAAACGCATAATCGCATAACCTTGGACTGTGTTAAAAAATATTTCAGAATATTGTTTTGACAAAAGAAAGACAAAAAATATTTTTTAAACAACATTTATCAGCAAATCACCACGCACGCTTAGATGGTTGTTTAAAACACACAATATCCGATTGGGAATGAGTGAAATGGAGGAGAGACACACGCAGAGAGAGAGAGAGAGAGAGAGAGAGAGAGAAAGAAAGAAAGAGAGAGAAGAGAGAGAGAGACAGAGAGAGAGAGAGAAAGAAAGAGTGAGGGAGAGAGAGAAAGAAAGAGAGAGAGAGAGTGAGAGTGAGAGAGAGAGAGAGAGAGAGAGAGAGAGAGAAAAGAGCAGTCATTCTGCAGCCAAGAAGGCGGTGGTTGGTCAGAGTTTATGTTTCGGCTGCAGTCATTTGGATGGAACTTGGCAAAATTTCACCTTGGGAGGCGTGTAGTGTATTCGGCATCTTTCGTTAAAAACCTGAAACAGAGAGTGAAGATTTAGACTCAGACTTTGTGTTTCGATAAGACCCTCAATTAGAGCTGATATTGACAAACTTGGACAAAACTGAGTAGTTCACTCCTCGCACTGGTTGCTGACTGGCTTGCTGCCATATGCTTATATCTTGTGAACAAAAGTGTGACCGTGTGGGTGCGTGCGCACGCGTCTGTGTGTAAAATGTGCTATTTTATTTAAAATTACTCGAGAAAATGGCAATTTACCATTTACATCTCTATTTACAAAAAAAACATTTTATACAGACAACGGTAAAATGGGTATATAAAATGGGTAAAATATACCGTATTTTCACAGTCATAAGGCGCACTTAAAAGTCCCAAATCTTCCCCTAAACTAACACAGCGCCTTGTAAGGCGACTGCGCTCATTATATGGACAAAGTATCACTCGCGACCATCAACCCTTTTACTCATTGGGCTGTTCGGAGTGCATGTTAGCACACCCTGCTGGAGAAAGTGGGAGTCATCTATGCTTCAAAGTGACCATGACTATACATTATGTGACTATGGTGTTTGGGTGATGGTGTGGGAGAAAGCTGGACAAAAGGGCAGCTGTCCACAATGTTGTAGTCTGTCTTATCATTTATGTTATTGCAAGCAAGAAACGTCCCAGGTTTAGACAACAGACAAAAAGCCCAAAGCATAACAGCACATCTCTCGAAACAGCCATGCAAATCTCTCTAAACAGCCATGCAAATCTCTCTAAACAGCCATGTGATTGGCTGAGTCTGAGTGGCTCCCAGAAGGCATTGCTCTAATGGCTCCCAAGAAGCCATTGCTATATAATTTTGTGTTATTTTTATTTCTTTTTGGTATATTGATGGCATGAGAGATACAAGTTTTGTGTTAATCTTATTTCTTTGTTTCATTGTTTGCTTGTATGCTGAGTTTTTTTTTTTTTGAAACCGTGACTCTAAGGAGTGTGGTGACCAGTGAAGTCCCTCCCCTGACGTAGTCTTGTAGACTATTGCCATGATACCTATTATTGGTTAGAGTCATTGTTAATGATAGCGATTGTCAATGGTATCATGGCAACTGTCTTTGAAATGTGGCGATAGCTTATGGTATTGAGGCAAAGTAAATTGCCATGGGCTGAGTCTGCGCGAGGAGCCGAGCTATTGCTATGCTAAAAGCAGCTGAGCTAAAGCAGCTGAGCTAGCGCCTTGTAAGGCAGCTCGCCCAGTGTGTGCTTCAAAGACAGAAATAGCACCCTCAACAGGTGTTGTGCCCTTTGAGGCAGCTCGTCCTATGACTGTGAAAATACGGTAATTTAAAAAAGTCAGTGAAAAAAATAGCAGAGATGAGCATTTTGGCCCAGACAGATGCCCATTGTGTGGGTAGAAGATGATAAGTTTCATAAAAAGGATGGACTAAGCAAGGCCAGAAGTGGGTTTTCATCCTTCCCTGTAATCGTCCCTAACCAGGTCAAGTACCATGTGTAAAGAATTCAAATATTTGCACGCAGAGCAGACTAAAATCTTGTAATGCTGTACTTGTCCTTTATCTGAGGGTCCAACAGAACAAGAGCGAGATAGAAGAGTGGGCATATGTGGGAATTTGCCTCACATGGCAACAAGAGTCTGTGACAGGTTCCAGTACACTCTGTATCTACAGCTGCATTTGGCATTGTTTGGGGGGTAAAAAGCGCCTCCAGATTTTATAATAGTGGTAGACCGATTATCGGTCGGGCCGATTTTCACGGCCAATATTTGACATTTTACCGATTATTTGCATCTCTCTCTCTCTCTACCGCCCACCCTCAACACATCACCATCTGATTGGTTCCTTGTGCAGCCAATCAGCAGTAAGCTGCCTGTTTTCTATTTTCACCTTGAGTCACACGCACTACGGGAGAGGCCCCATGAGCAGAGGAATGTTCGATCCCTCTCCAACAAAATGGACGAGCTAACAGCGCTAACCCGGCACGAGAGGATTGTCCGGGAGGCTAGCTTGCTGGTGTTCACGGAGTCGTGGCTAACAGAGCTAACGCCGGACGCCGTCGTGGAATTGGACGGCTTCCAAATACTACGCGCGGACAGGACACTGGAGAGCGGTAAGAGAAAAGGGGGAGGGCTGGCTGTGTTTGTTAATGATAGATGGTGTAACCCTGGGCATATAACTGTTAAGGATCAACTTTGCAGTCGGGACATTGAGATGATAGCTGTTAGCATGCGTCCGGTCTATTTACCGCGAGAGTTCAGTCATGTGATCGCGGTGGCGGCGTACGTGCCTCCTTCTGCTAACGGTGAGACAGCCTGTGATGTACTGAATGCAGCTGTGAGCAGGCTACAAACACAGCACCCAAATGCCTTGTTCCTTATCTCTGGTGACTTCAATCATGCTTCTCCTTCCTCCTCTCTGCCTTCATTCACACAATATGTAACATGCCAAACCAGAGACAATAAAATATTGGACCTCTTCTATGCCAACACCAAGGAGGCGTACACATCACTGCCCCTCCCCCCGCTGGGCAAAGCTGACCACAACTTGGTTGCTCTCCTGCCTGTGTACAAACCTCTCGTCCGCAGGCAGCCAGCTGTGACACGCACAGTTCAGCGATGGTCCGGAGAAGCCGAGGAGGCCTTGAAGGACTGTTTCAACACAACTGTGTGGGAGGTATTCAGCGAAGCTCACGGTGAGGACATTAATGGTCTAACAGACACAGTTACAGACTATATTAACTTCTGCATGGAGAACACCATTCCCACCAGGACTGTAAGATGTTTCTCCAACAACAAACCCTGGATCACACCGGACATTAAAGCTCTCCTGAAGGAGAAAAAGAGGGCTTTTGTTTCAGGCAACAAGGACGAGCTGAAGAGAGTGCAGCGTCAGCTGAGAAGGAGGATCCGAGAGGGGAAAAAGTCCTACAGGATGCGGATGGAAGAACAACTGCAGCGGAACAATGCCAGGGATGTCTGGAGGGGCCTGAAGACCATCTCAGGCCACGGACAAGCAGGTAAGACCCAGAAGGGGGGGGGGCTTCAGTGGGCAAATGAGTTGAACCTATTTTTCAATAGGTTTGATCAAATGTCTGACCCCGCTCAGGCTTCCCTGATGCAGCCCCCACCCACCCCTCCTGCCACTGCGAACAGGACCCTCTCTCCCCCTCTCTCGCCCCTCTCTCTCTCCACAGGCTCCAGTTCCCAGCCTCATCAGACAACCACCACTTCCTCCTGCTCAGCCTTGTTCCTCACAACATCTCAGGTGAAGAACCAGCTGAGGAAGATGAAGGCGAGGAAGGCGGCAGGCCCAGATGGGATCAGCTCCCAGCTCCTCAAATCCTGCGCAGACCAGCTGTGTGGAATCGTCCAGCACATGTTCAACCTGAGCTTGAAGCTGGGCAGAGTCCCCCAGCTGTGGAAAACATCCTGCCTGGTTCCGGTTCCAAAGACACCCCATCCGAAGGAGCTCAACAACTTCAGACCAGTGGCGCTGACGTCTCATCTGATGAAGACCCTGGAGAGACTGGTCCTCGTCCATCTGCGCCCCCTGGTCAGCTCCTCAATGGACCCACTCCAGTTTGCATACCAGCCTGGCATCAGTGTGGATGATGCCATCATCTACCTGCTCCACACTTCACTCTTCCACCTGGAGAAGGCGGGGGGCACGGTGAGGATCATGTTCTTTGATTTCTCAAGTGCTTTCAACACCATCCAGCCCGCCTTATTGGGAGACAAGCTGGAGCAGGCGGGAGTGGCCCACCACCTCATCACATGGATTCACAACTACCTCACAAACCGGCCACAGTACGTGAGAACACAGGACTGTGTGTCTGACGTGCTCCTCTGCAGCACGGGAGCGCCGCAGGGAACTGTGCTGGCTCCCTTCCTGTTCACCCTCTACACCTCGGACTACAAATACAATTCCACAACCTGTCACCTGCAGAAGTTCTCTGATGACTCTGCGATTGTCGGCCTCATCACTGACGATGACGATCGGGAGTACAGAGGGGTTACGCAGGGGTTCGTGGACTGGTGTCAGCAGAACCGCCTCCAAATCAACGCTGGGAAATCCAAAGAGCTGGTGGTGGATTTCCGCAAGCGTCGGCACTCTCCACCTGCACCAGTGAATATCCAGGGAACAGACGTTGAGAGAGTCTCAACTTACAAGTACCTGGGTGTTCATCTGAACAATAAACTGGACTGGAGCGACAACACAGACGCTCTCTATAGGAAGGGTCAGAGCAGACTCTTCCTACTCAGGCGGCTGAGGTCCTTTGGCGTTCGGGGAACACTCCTCAGGAACTTCTATGACTCGGTGGTTTCATCAGTCATCTTCTATGGAGTGGTCTCCTGGGCAGGAGGCATCTCGGGCCGAGACAAAAAGAGACTGGACAAACTGGTGAGGAGGGCCAGCTCTGTCCTGGGCTGCTCCCTGGACTCTGTGGACTCAGTGGGGGGCAGAAGGATGACGGCAAAACTGTCATCAATGATGGACAAACCAGCCCACCCATTCAATGACACTCTGAGAACACTTTACAGCTCCTTCAGTGACAGACTTTTACACCCTCGCTGTACCAAAGAGAGATTTCGCCGCTCCTTCCTGCCAACTGCTGTCAGACTTTTTAACAAGAACATTGGGTCAGGCCTACAAACGGGAGGGCATTAGTGCAATTGTGCAGTCCTAGGATGCAATATTAACTACTACTGTACTTTCAGCCAAGGGTGTACTTAAATATTGACCAATGATGTATTTTGTCTACCATTACAGTATTCTTATTACAATACTTCTATCACTGTAGTATTTATACCACTGCAGGATGTTCACTATTACAGTACTTTTATCATTGCAGTACTTTTATCATTGCAGTATTTTTCTATCATTGCGGTACTTTTACTATTACAGTACTTTTACCATTGCAGTACTTTTACCATTGCAGTACTTTCATCATTGCAGTATTTTTCTATCGTTGCAGTACTTTTACTATTGCAGTACTTTTACCATTGCAGTATTTTCTATCATGCAGTACTTTTCTGTCATTTCAGTACTCTTACCATTACAGTACTTTTATCATTGCAATATTTTTATGATTGCAGTATTTTCAATCATTCAGTAGTTTTTATCATTACAGCGTTTCCCCCTCCGTATAATGGACAAACATTAGGAGTGTTTCCTTACACTTGATACGTTTATACTGTGTATATTTGCATGCTTTTTCTGAATGTCTGCTGCTAATGTTATACATTAACGGCTACATTACGCCGCCGACTCTGTGTGATCTATATCTTTGCTGCTGTAACACCTCAAATTTCCCCATTGTGGGACTAATAAAGGACATCTTATCTTATCTTATCTTAAGGTAAAACGACAGACTTTGCCCGAATTATAATAAATGTCAATCTACTACAACTCACAACCACTTGTAACATTACTATGAGCCCTTTTATGTCGTATAAACATAAGGGACAGTTCTTCCCGCCACAGTAAGATGCCTTGAAGGAAAATCTAATGGATCCCAATAGTAACATTGCAAAGGTAATTTGCTCCTTTAACGACATGCCTCCAGAGATGAGTAAAGTTGATGATGAAACTGAGAGGGAAATGGTGTAAAAGTAAGAAATGACTTTGATACGATATCTGCATAAAATACCCCAATATCGTACCCAAAATTTTAAACATCAGTGACTGGCAGGGAATAATTGTTGAGAAAACAAATTCTTTATATACCATATTTTCACGGCCAAAAGATGCGCTGTATCAATGGGCGCAGCGTCAGTTGTGGGTGCTATTTCTGAATCTAACACATAACTGGACGCGCCGCACCACGGAGCACATGCTAGCTTGCGGATGCTAGCTTGCGGATGCTAGCTTGCGCATGCTAGCTTGAGCATGATTGCTCGCGCATGATTGCTCGCGCATGATAGCTCGCGCATGATAGCTCGCGCATGCTAGTTCTCATCAAGAGCCAGGCATCTTTGCCAATGGCAGAACTCTAGATGCGATAAGGGTTCTCATGAGCAATGTCAGGGGAGGGATGTCACTAGTCACCACACTCCTTAGAGTCACGGTTTTAAATCAAAACAAAAACTATCACTGAACAGCATACAAGCAAATAATGAAACAAAGAAATAAAATTAACACAAAACCTGCATCTCTCACACCATTCATATTCCCCCGAAAAATAAAAATAGCACAAAAAGATTACTCCAATGGATTCTGGGAGCCAATCAGCCTCAGCCAATCAGATGGCTGTTTAGAGAGACGCGAGTAATGTGCTTTGGGCAGTGTTTTTTTTTTTTTGCAGTCTTGCTTGCAATAACATGAATGATAAAACAGACTACAACATCGTGGACAGCTGCCCTTTTGTCCAGCTTTCTCCCACACGTACATACTGGTCTGTTTTACCTGACTGTCTCAAACCATCACAAAAAAACGTACTCATAGAATTTATTTGTCACAGTTAATTCTGCGCACATAGGTCTTAGACTTTGACCAGCAAGGGTGTGCTAACATGCAATTCCAAATGCCCTAAGAGGCGTCAGGCCCGTTGTTTGAGAGAACGGCATGTCTATGGATCTATGGGTCTCAGTCTATACACAAAGTGCGCGCCTCGTCAGTTTTGGGGAATATTTGGGACTTTTAAGTGTGCCTTATGGTTGTGAAAATACAATAGTTATTAAATTTTTAAAAAGGCATACAAATTAGGATCCATCCATCCATCTGTCCATTATCTAAGCCGCTGCTCCTCACAAAGGTATCAGGCGGGCTGGAGCCCATCCCAACAATCTTCAGGCAGTAGGTAGGGTACACCCTGAACTACTCGCCAAACGAAGGGCACACAGAAGACGAGCAACCATTCACACTTACACTTAAGGTCAGTTTCGAGTGTTCAATCAACCGACTATGCATTTTTGGAATGTGTGAGGAAACTGGATTACCTGGAGAAAAGCCACACAGGGAATACATGCAAACGCCCCACAGGAAGGCCGGAGCCAGAATTGAACCCTGCACGTTTGAACTGTGAGGCGGAAGTGCTAACCAGTCACCCCATTGTGCCGCACACTAATTAGGATATTCTGGATGAACTTAAAGAAAGAACTGAAAGATTCATTCCAAGTATTGTTTAACACTTTTGAACACAAAAATTAAGATTTTTAACAACTATTGATCATTTTAGAAAGGAACAGGTGTGCCCTAATTTCCAAATCTGATCTGAAACTTAGCCCTCGTTCTAGCAATTTTTTCAAATAAACAACATTTGAAGTTCTCATTATGCAATTCAAGCCGCGCTGCCATTTTATCTTGCAGTTCTTTACTGTCCCCCTGGTTCGTACTCGGGCTTTTAAGACGAATTTTCTGAATTTGTGGCTGATAACACATGCAGATAATATCTCCAGTCGGATCCACTTACCATGGCGTTTCAGACAATAATTGATACAATTGGTTTCAAGCAAATAATAGATAAAGCGACGCATACAAATCGTAATACTTTAGATTTGGCATTAACCCGAGGCTTAGCATCCTCAAACGTAATCGTTTTACCATATACTACCTCCCTGCCCTCACACGCATCTGGATTAAGGACTTTCTGACCAACAGACCCCAGACTGTGTTGCTCGGCCCCTACACGTCCTCCACCCGCATGCTGAGCACCGGTTCCCCTCAAGGATGCGTGCTGAGCCCTCTCCTGTACACCCTCTACACCTACGACTGCAGCCCGGCCCACGGCAACAACACCATCGTCAAGTTTGCTGACGACACGACAGTGGTCGGTCTGATCTCGGAAGGTGACGAGACAGCCTACAGAGAGGAGGTAAAGAGACTGACAGCTTGGTGCAAGGACAACAGACTGCACCTTAACACTGCAAAAACAAAGGAGATCGTCATCGACTTCAGGAGGAACAAGACGGTGCCGCCCACCCTCTGCATCAAAGGCGTGTGTGTGGAGAGGGTCCACACGTTCAAGTTCCTGGGAGTACAGATCTCCGACGACCTTTCTTGGACTCACAACACCACAGCAGTGGTAAAGAAGGTCCACCAGCGTCTGCACTTCCTGAGAGTCCTCAGGAAATTCAACCTGGACAGGAAGCTGCTGCTAGCCTTCTACCACTCGTCCATCGAGAGCCTGTTGATGTACTGTGTCTCCACCTGGTACAGCGGCTGCACTGAGGCGGACAGAGTGAGGCTCCAGAGGACAGTCAAAACAGCCCAAAGGATTATTGGCTGCCCTCTCCCCTCACTGTCGGACATCTACACCGCCCGGTGCCTCAGAAGGACTCTCAACATCGTCAAAGACAATACCCACCCAAACTCACACCTGTTCGACCTGTTGCCCTCTGGCAGGCGCTACAGATGCATCAAATCGAGGACCAATAGACTGAGAAACAGTTTCTTTCCGAGAGCCATCTCCATTCTGAACTCTCACACACACACGAGAACACCTTTACCTTGCAGAACAGCATCGTGATGTGTTTTTATATACCCTATTCAGTACTAAATTCCATTGCACTCTCTTATTTATTTATCTAATTTATATATTTGTCTGTATTATTGTTGTATTGCACTGGAGAGGGGAGCCCTCTAATCTCGTTGCACACTTGAGTACAATGACAATAAAGGGATTTCTAATTCTAATTCTAAATCTGACCATTAACTTTCTTAAATTTGAAGTCTTGGCTTATTGACATTGTCCTGACCACAATCAAAGCTATAGAAGAAGCAATATTGGCTCTTCAACCACCACTGCGCTCTCTGAGCTTCACCCTCAGGCAACCGCTTCGTTTCCTAATTATACTGGTTTGATTGATGATCTCACAAACAACTTTAATGCCGCTCTGTTAAATGTGCTTGACTCCGTAGCACCTTTAAAAATTGCAACTCGTCCAAAGACGCTTACTCCGTGGTGTACAGAGGAAATGCGCATAATTAATGTATCATGTAGGAAGCTTGAACGCAAAGGGCGTGCGACCAAACTTGAGGTTTTCCATCAGGCATGGTGCGATAGTTTACTAATATACAAGGATGTACTCGATTTAGCCCAAACTAAATTTTTCTCTAGATGAATTGTCTTACTTAAAATAAACCTAAATATTTATTTGATACCGTGGCAATGCTAACATAACAGCAGCCAACGTCGGATAGCTCTTCCTATTCAGCTCACGATTTCATGCAATTCTTTAACTCTGAAGAAGCGCATTCGGGATGAGATTAGAGACACTGTTCCTAAAATCCTGTTGAATTCCGCAATTAATGGTGTTAATAGGGGCCTTAAGGTTGATAAATGTTCAACAACCTTATCTCAATTTAAAAAAGTATATCTTGAAAGCCTAACAAAATTGGTTAGTGCTGTAAAACCGACAACTTGTGTGCTCGATCCGCTTCTTAGCAAACTAATTAAAGAACTGTTTACGATCCTAGGACCATCTGTCTTAAATATAATTTATCTATCGCTTATCCCGGGTATAGGACCAGCAGCTTTTAGGACTGGCCTTATCCGACCTCTACTTAAACAACCAAACCTTGATCCAGAGAGTCTCAATAACTATAGGCGGGTTTCAAAATCCTCTGTTTATTGCAATAATTCTTGAGAAATTCAAGCAACAACTTAATGCAAATATGACTGCTTATAATCAATTTGAACCTTTCCAATCAGGTTTTAGAGCTGACCACTCTACTGAGACGGCTCTCATAGCTATGGACGCCAACACCTCATCAATATTACATTTACTCGATCTTAGCGCCGCTTTTGACACCGTTGATCATAACATACTATTAAAACGTCTTGAAACGTATGTTTGCATTTCAGGCTCAGCGCTTTCTTGGTTTGATTCTTATCTGTTAGAGAGGACGCACCGTGTAATTCATAGAAATGTGACTTCTGACTTTTGTAATATCACGTGGAGTTCCGCAGTACTTGGAACTCTATTGTTTAGCATCTACATGCTACCGTTTGATGATATTATACGTAAATATAACAGTCTTCATTGTTATGCTGATGATACCCAATTCTATATACCGCTGGAAATAACAAATCTGCGTAATTGCTTTAAATTAGAGGCATGTCTTGCAGAGATTAAACAATGGATGTCTTTAAATTTTTAACTCAGATAAAACCGAGATGCTGATCATTGGACCAGCGCGTCATCGGCACCTATTCAAAGGCACCACTCTGAGTATCGATAAATGTAATATTGCCCAAAGTGATTCAACAAAAAATCTCTGTGTTATATTTGACTCAACTATGTCTTTTAAAATGCATAATAAAGATATTACAAGAACTGTGTTTTTTCATCTGCACAATATTGCTAAAATTCATCCAAATCTATCAACTAGTGACGCAGAATTCTTCATCCATGCTTTTGTTACGTCTCGCCTCGATTATTGTAATGTTTTAATGTTGCTCTCGGGTCTCTCCATGTCAAGTACTAAAAGTCTGCAGCTCGTTCAAAATGCCGCAGCTAGAGTCCTGACTAGGACGAGAAAGTTCGATCATATTACCCCAACACTAGCCAATTTCCATTGGCTTTTGGTCCACTTGAGATGTGATTTTAAAGTTTTGCTACTTACCTATAAAATATTGCACGGCCTACCACCTTCCGATCTCGTTGACCTTGTGGTACCATATCTTCCGCCCCGAAACCTTCGCTCACAAAATGCTGTTCTTTTAGTGATCCCGAGAGACAAAAAGAAGTCCGCAGGTTCTTGAGCGTTCTCTATTCGGGCACCAATGCTTTGGAATGCACTACCCACAGATATTAGAGACGCCACCTCAGTAGAAATGTTCAAAACACTGTTAAAGATGCATTTATACACCTGTGCATTTAGTTGAACTATTTCCTGGCCTGTTCACTCCGCTTCTTTTCTCTTTTCTCTCCCCAGTTTCCCGACTTGCCGCCTCTACTCTCTTTTCTGCCCCCTCTCCCCTGGCTTGGGAATTAGGCGATGGTAAATAATTTGGAAGTGGCTGTTCTGATTCTGCAGCAACTGACCGGTACAAGATAGAAGGCTGACCACATACTCAGAGGTGCTGCTATGGAGATTACGGCTCTGATCAACTGAGCGAGGACCCGCTCCACTGAAGTCATCTTCCTGCAGTACTCCATTTGACTAACTCTCACATTATCTTAGCTAACATTGTATAGCATCATTTTATGTGTCAAATGTTGCCCACTTGGCATTCATTGCAGCCTGATCATCCTGGAAGGGGGATTCCCCCATCTGTGGTCCCTTCTCAAGGTTTCTCACTTTTCCCCCTAATGGGGTTTTGAGTTTTTCCTTGCCCTCCTGGGGGTTAAGATCAGGGGATGTCGATTGTGGTTATGTAAAGCCCTTTGAGACTGTCTGTGATTAAGGGCTCTACAAATAAAATTGACTTGACTTTATACAAAGGATATTACACTACTGTGTGAATTTGTATTCGCCACCAAAGTCTTGTCATTTTCGCTGTCATCATTATCATATGTGACAAGAAGGCAAGAAGACCTCAGCCAAGACTGAACAAGTAATATATATTAAAACAAGCTATGGAGCTTAGTATTTGGATTTGCTTGCTTTCGAAGACGGGGGAATGATGAATGGGCCAATATGATTCTGGGGAGTGGATGGTTTTGTTGATATCACAGGGTGACATCTTTCTTCCGCAGTAACCTCTCTACCACCAACTGATCTCATGTCTTCCCTCAACCCATTCATCAACCTTCTCTCAGGTCTTATTGTCGCTCTCTTCCATCCTCATTGCCCTTCCACCATTAAAACACACTGTCCAAAGCATCTAAGTTTGCTTTCTCTCACTGTCCCCAAAACATCTGACCAACACTGTCCTTCTGATGAGCACCAATACTATTAAACCTGGTTAGTCCTAAAAAAAACCTCAACTACATAATTTCTGCCACCTCCAACTCAGCTTCCTGTCATCTCAACAGTGCAACGGTCTCCAAGCCGTATAACATAGCCGACTTCACTGCCTTATAAACTTGACCCTTCATCGTAGCAATGGCTTTTTTCTCACATAGCATACCTAACATTTTCCCACACTTGGTACAACCAGGGCTCAGTGATATGTCGTTATTGTATTGTTACTGAGATATGAACATTAAAAATATCAATATTGAAATTGGGATGACAGCAAATGAACTTGCCACACTTGTGTTGCATGGCTCCTATCCCACTGAGCGGCGAACACTGCTGTTGGTGAAGGGAGCAAAATGCATGTTTAAAGTTAGTGTTTGTCGGGATTTGTTCAAGGTTGCAAATATTTGCACGTTCAAAATTCTCTTGTGACAAGAAAAGTACAGGCGAATGTTGACGTTTGCGACCTTGCACAAACCCCGACGAGAACACATTTCTTAAGATTAGTAAACACTGTCAAATGTTCACCACTAAGTGGCACACGGACTTAAAACTCAAACTAACCAACACATACCTCCAGACATGATACTTACCCGTTTGCATACCCATGCAAGTTTTAGTTCGTATTGCCATTCAACACTAATCTGTTAATTATGTAGGAATTAGTGCTGTCAAACGATTAAATTTGTTTAACTAGTCGCAAATCCGCAATTAATTAGCGATTAAATTTTTTCCACTACTATTTTTGTGAAGCTTTTAAACAGGTATTTCTTGAATATCTTGTAATGCAAAATCACCAAACATGAAGTGTATTTTAAGTCAAAGACTGTTCTGATGGTTTCTTTGATCCTCGAATACGATCTAAATCGCATGTGTCAAACTCACGGCCCGCGGGCCACGTCTGGCTCGTCGTATAATCATATCCGGCCCGCAAGACCATTTTACATTATTGTTATTAATGGCCCGTCGATATGAACAACGCCGTCTCATCCCTGGATGTCATATTCTGACGTTTTAGTCACTGTACCTATTCCTTCATATATGACGTTGAGGGTATATCTTTTTCGTCGCGCTGAAAACAATACTGCACAGAACTACACATCCCACAATACAACGCTTCGGCTGCCTTGCGGCGCATCTCCCGCATCTATTCAATCTTGCTATTACAAGATTACGCGCCGATAGCCGGTAGCCGAAGATACCTCTCACAATGGCGAAGAGAAAAGTTGATTCTGAAAACAAAGCCTTTAATAACCGATGGGAGGCTGAGTATATGTTTACTAACATTCCCGGTAAACCCGTGTGTCTCATTTGTAGTGCTAATGTGGCTGTAATTAAAGATTTCAATCTAAGACGGCACTTCGAGACAAAACATAAGGATAACCTGAAAGACCTGGATGCAGAGCAGAAGAAACAGAAAGCAGAAGAGTTAAAGAAGAAACTGACACTCCAGCAGACGTTTTTTACCCGTGCAAAATCTCAAAGTGAAGCTGCTGTGAAAGCACCGGCAGAGGAGATTGCCAAATCAGCCCGACCATTTACGGAGGGAGAATTTCTGAAGAGCTGCATGATCAAGGTGTTCAACGTCTTATGTCCAGACAAAAACCAGATGCTGGCAAATATAAGCCTGAGTAGAAACATGGTTACTGATCGAATTTGTGAGCTGGCAACTGATTTAAGAGCGCAGTTGCGTGAAAGAAGCATAGACTTCATTGCCTACTCTCTTGCTGTGGATGAAAGCACTGACATGACTGATACTGCACAACTGGCTATCTTCATCCGTGGAGTGGACTTCAATTTGCCCGTAACAGAGGAAGTAATGGACATTAAATCGATGCATGGGACAACGACTGGAAAAGAAGAAATTTTTGAAAACGTATGTCAAAGTGTAGCCGACATGAAACTGCCCTGGGACAAACTTGTTGGACTTACAACTGATGGAGCACCAGCTATGTGCAGTGAAAAATGTGGACTAGTGGGAAGGATGCGAGTGAAGATGCAGGAGTGAGTTCAGAGCATATCACTGCATCATACACCAGGAAGCACTATGTGGCAAAGTCATGAAAATGGACCATGTAATGAGCACTGTAACGCAAACTGTAAACTTTATCCGGGCTAAAGGGTTAAATCATCGGCAGTTTCGGTCCTTTATGCGGGATATAGATTCAGAATTTGCCGACATTCCTTTTCATACAGAGGTGCGTTGGCTAAGTCGGAGAAAAGTTCTCAACAGAGTTTTTGAGCTCAACAACGAAATCTGTCAGTTCATGGACAGTAAAGGAAAATACTCCACCGTTTTGAGAGATGAAAAATGGAAGTGCGAGTTGGCATTCCTGGCTGACCTAACAGCTCATCTTAACGCCTTAGATCTGCAGCTCCAGGGACGTGACCGCATAATCACTGACATGAATGACGCGATGAAGGCGTTTCAAGTGAAGCTGCTTTTATGGGAGACACAAATGCAACAATGCAACATGCCTCACTTTCCCTGTTGCCAAGTGAAGTTGAGCCAAGTCAGCACAACTGTGTTCCCCAATACGCACTTTGCCGACAAACTGAGCACACTACGCGCTGAGTTCGCGCGGCGGTTTAGTGACTTTGAAGCACAAAAACAAAGTTTTGAGTTGCTTCGCAACACATTTGCCGTTGATGTTGATACTGCACCTGCGCAGATTCCGATGGAACTGATTGAGCTGCAGTGTAATGGGTCACTGAAGACAAAGTATGACACTGCAGGGCCACTGCAGTTCATCCACTCTATCCCTGCAGCAATGCCCCAGCTCCGGCTTCATGCGGCTCGAACCTTGTGCATGTTTGGGAGCACATATCTGTGTGAGAAGCTCTTCTCAGTGATGAAGATGAACGAAACAGCACACAGAAGTCGTCTCACTGATGACCACCTGCAGTCCATCCTGAGAATCTCCACAACACAGGACTTCACGCCAAACATAAACCAACTTGTTGCCAAAAAAAGATGCCAGGTGTCCGGCTGCGATCAGAGCGAAGGATCAAATCAGAGTCATAACAGCAAAGAAAACGGAATGATTAGAATTATTTCTGAAAAGTACATATTTTATGTATATTTCCAGGTTTCGTAGCATTTTCATATTTCTACTTTTGACAGGAGATATATTAAGGAGAGCAAAATCTTTTGGAATATTTAATTATTTTTTTTTAATATATACATTTACATTGACATAGGAGCAAAGGAATTTGAATGCTATTTTAATGTTAAGTTGTTTACGTTAAGTTCTAAGTTGTATAATTTAACAAGATATTTTTTATTTAGAGCAAAATAATAAATACTGTATACGTGATTTAAGGTTTAAATTTAATATTCTTGTCTGTTTTTATTCATATTTATGTTCCAAAAACATTAAGTTTAAGTGTGTTCAATAAATGTTTATCCTGGTTGGCCCGCGACCTTAAGTATGTTTTGAATTTTGGCCCCTTGTGCAATTGAGTTTGACATCCCTGATCTAAATGGCGTGATCTTTACAGGCATTTTTCTCAGAAACAATTCTCAAAAATTAAACAGTACATTTAGTGGCAAGCACCACACTCCAGCAGTGTTGGTTGTCAAGGCCCATTGGTAACTTAAGCAGGGTGCTTTGTTCTGAGATGATGTGCTAAAGATGTACAGCTAATATGTCACATTATTTGAAATTGGCTTTGCAAGATATGCAAATTAATTTTGGAAGTAAATAAAACTGAGTTAAACGAGTTATATTTAATTGCTTGAATTTAAAAAATAAATCAGCTTGAGTTAACGCTTTGAGTTTGACAGCCCTAGTAGTTATACATTGATTGAATATCAAGGAATGGGCATTTCGTCCTAGCGATTTTTTTTTTAAAGGAAGGACAAAGCGAACGGAAGTGGGTTTTCGTTCCTTTAATATTTCTTAAAAATACTTGCAGAATGAAATCTTGTAATGCTGTTGCGTGTACTGATCCTTGAACTGTGGGCGAGAGCGAAAAAAGACATGGGGAGAGAGAGGTGTTGGTGGGCAAAAACACAGAAGCGATACACGGCTGTGTGAAGAAGTGATTGAGGGCCAAAATATACATGTTATGTTGCATTTAAGTTGAACAAAGTAAACATGTGCATTTAATTTATTTATTTATTTTTTTGCCAAGATGGACTAGTGGCAAACGGCTCTCCCTTCCAGTTCCACTCTTTATGACTTTTTATTTATGGATGTTGGGTATTATTAACACAGACTGTGGCTGAGTATCGATACACCCGTCAGGACATCGTGGACATTGGTTATCGATACAAAATAATCAGAAATCAGAAATCCCTTAATTGTCATTGTACAGAGTGCAACGAGATTAGAGAGCTCCCCTCTCCAGTGCAATACAACAGTAATTTAATTAAATATATAAATTAGATAAATTAAAGAATAAATATTGAAATAGAAAATAAATACAAAATTGGATAATAAAAATATTATGTCGCTGTTCTGCAAGGTAAGGGTAGTTGTGTGTATGTGTGTGTGTGTGTGAATTCAGCATGGAGATGGCTCTCGGGGGAAAAAACAGTTTTTCAGTCGATTAGTCTTTGATTTGATGCACCTGTAGTGCCTGCCAGAGGGCAACAGGTCGAACAGGTGTGAGTTCGGTTGAGTATTAACTTTGACGATATTGAGAGCTCTGCTGAGGCACCGGGTGGTGTAGACGTCCGACAGGGAGGGGAGAGGGCAGCCAATAATCCTCTGCGCTGTTTTGACTGTCCTCTGGAGCCTCACTCGGTCTGCCTCGGTGCAGCCTCTGTACCAGGTGGAGACACAGTAGGTCACCAGGCTCTCAATGGACGAGTGGTAGAAGGCCAGCAGCAGCTTCCTGTCCAAGTTGAATTTCCGGAGGACCCTCAGGAAGTGCAGACGCTGGTGGACCCTCTTTACCACTGCTGTGGTGTTGTGTGTCCAGGGGAGGTCATCGGAGATCTGTACTTCCAGGAACTCTCCACACACGATGTAGAGTGGGGGGTGGCACAGTCTTGTTCCTCCTGAAGTTGATGACGATCTCCTTGGTTTTCGCGATGTTGAGTTGTAGTGTGTTTTCCTCACACAAAGCCTCTCAGGACCTCCCCCCTGTAAACTGTCTCGTCACATTTCGAGATCAGACCGACCACCGTCGTATCGTCAGCAAATTTGACGTTGGTGTTGTTACCGTGGGCCGGGCTGCAGTCATAGGTGTAGAGGGTGTACGGGAGAGGGCTCAGCACATATCCTTGAGGGGAACCGGTGCTCAGCATTCGGGTGGAGGACATGTAGGGGCCTAGCATCACAGTCTGGGGTATGTTCGTCAGAAAGACCTTAATCCAGATGCGTGTGAGGGCGGAGAAGCCGAGAATGTCCAGTTTGGTGATGAGGATGTCTGGGATGATTGTGTTGAATGCCGAGGTGTAGTCCACAAAGAGCATCCTGGCATAGCTCTGCTGTTGTTCCAGATGGCCCAGCTCAGCATGCAGAGCAGTGTCGATGGCGTCCTCAGTGGATCTGTTTGCTCGGTATTCAAACTGGTGGAGGTCCAGTGTGGGAGGAAGGCAGTCCCTGATGTGCTGGAGAACCAGTCTCTCGAAGCACTTCATGATGACTGGTGTGAGAGCAACAGGACGATAGTCATTCAGGTGGACTGCGGGTGACACTTTGGGGACAGGAATAAAGGTGGAAGTTTTCAAGCAGGAGGGGACATGGTCTGAGGACCTTGCCTGGTATTCCGTCGGGTCTAGTAGCTTCCTGGGGTTAATGGCCAGGAGTGCACGCCTCACATCGTGTTCCTCTATGGTGAGTGAGGGGGAGTTGAGGCATGGAGTGCGGGGGTGTGATGGTTGGGGTGAGTCAAAGCGGGCAAAGAAGCAGTTTAGCTCCACTGCCAGCGATGCACTCGGGTCTACAGATGTCGTGCTGCTGCCTCGGTAGTTAGTGATGCTCTGTTGACCCTGCCACACCTCCCATGGTCTGTTGCTGGCAAGGTGGGACTCCAGCCTCCTCTTGTAGTTCATCTTGGCTAGCTTAATGCATTTTTTCAGGTCGGCACGAGCCACACTGTACAGGACTCTGTCACCTGACCTGAAGGCAGTGTCACAGGCCTTGAGGAGTGAGCGAACCTGGCTAAACATCCAGGGTTTTGTGTTTGGGAAGGTCCGTATGGTCTTGTACAGGGACACCGTTTCCATGCAGAACTTGATATAGTCCAGTATACATTGTGTGTACACATCAAGGTCCTGATGATCAAAGAGGTCCCAGTTGGTGTCTTGAAAGCAGTCCTGTAATTCACCCTTGGCGGTCTCAAGCCAGGTTTTCACAGTCTTAGTGGTGGGCCTGAATCTGTGTCTGAGAGGGGTGTACGAAGATGCGAGCAGCAAGGACAGGTGGTCTGACTGGCCGAGGGGAGGCGAGTGGGATGGCTGTGTATCCGTGCTTGATGTTTGAGTACACATGGTCAAGAGTGGTGTCTTTCCTCGTTGGGCACTTGACATGCTGGTGGAACTTTGGGAGTACAGTTTTTAAATTGGCCTTATTAGAGTCTCCCGCTACTATATGTACGCCATCAGGGTGGGCCCGCTGTTGTCTATTGATGACCCACGTGAGTAGCGAGAGCGCCGTGCTAGTGTTAGCATCAGGAGGGATGTAAACAGCAGTGACGAGCACTACTGTTAGCTCCCTCGGGAGAAAATAAGGCCGGCATCTTACGGACATGTACTCGATGTCGGGAGATGAGTGCTTCTCAACGATCATGCTGTTGTTGCACCAGTTCTCATGCACGTAAACACAGAGCCCTCCACCCCTGCTCTTACCGGTGCCTCTCGTTCGATCTGCACGATGTAGCAAGCGCCCCGCTAGCTGGATGCTAGCGTCGGGAACGTTGGAGTGCAGCCAGGATTCCGTGATGATGATCACACAGCTGTCTCGTACATAGAGGTTTCCCAGGATTTGTAGTCCCAGATCGTCCATTTTGTGGACTACCGATCTGGCGTTGGTGAGGTAGAGACTTGGCAGTGGCTGCTTGTGGGGCTGCTGTCATAACTTTAGTAGGACACCGGACCTGCAGCCCCGCTTCTGCTTCCTCTCTCTCTAACGGACGAAATTGAACGTAAAGAGCGTCAGTTAACTGAACTGAACCAAATGCATGCTACCGCAGATGAGTTAGCATTACCCAGGCGGTCAGAAGGCGGTCAGAGGTTGATCTTTTTTTTTTTTCTTTCTTACTTTCCTAATCTTTGTGGTTCAACTATGCAGTTTTTGTATTCAATGTGTGCAATAGTTGTTTATATATGGATATTTTGAAATTTATTTCAGAAAAAAAAACTACCATGGCGCCATCTAATGACGAAGACACAAATGCACAACTCCGAGTGGTGACGTTTGATTATTAAAATAAATAATCGCCATGCAAGATGTAAAGAAGCAAAGGGAGAAAATAAGAGACATGGAGGAGCAACACAGAAGGGAATTGGAAGTACAGAAATTGGAACTTGAGCGATTAAAGACAGAAACGGAAATGCAAGCTGCTCGTGCTAAACTTGAGATTCAAGTCAGAGAAATTAGCAGAGAGATGAGCATGAATATGGGAAATCAGCGTAACAATGTGGCTTTCACTCACCATGAATCAATATCTGAAGCACCAGCACACCCCATAGGCTCATTTTGCCCATTCACGTCGCAAAACAAAATGTCTATCCCGACATGCCAATGTAACTTATCAAGGAGCCCAAGTTTTCAATCAGGCCCCTCCTACAGACATTTCCCAGCTGACCTAGGCTATCCAAGACAGCATAAACAGAATCCCAGTGCCGATGCCCACGGTTTTCAATGGTGATCCAATCACCTACATTGAATTGAAGGCTTCATTCGTTTCACTTATGGACTGCAAAGGCATTTCACCAGCTGAGAAACTTTATTTGCTAAAAGGATGCGTCACAGGCTCAGCACAAAATTGTCTTGAAGGCACATTTTATCGCAGTGATGACGCATACAAGGATGTATGGCAAAAGCTTGACCAACGTTATGGACAACCTTTTACTATTCAAAAAGCTTTTAAGGACCTTTTCAGACTTTAAATGCATGGCTACAAGCCACACCACGTGAAGAGTCTCGGAATACTAAATGGCTGTGAGGAGAATCAAAAGCTGTTGCAGAAAGTTCCAGAGTGGTTGGCAGCTCGTTGGAATCGACAGGTCACAGTCACACTTATGGAAGACAAAGATTTTCCTTCTTTGATGGACTTTGCACAGTTCATGGCTGTCGAGGCTGAGATCGCATGTAACCCTGTCACTTGTTCATATGCCCTTCATTCATGCAGCTCATCCTGTGAGAAAAGTAACACACAAAAAACTCTAAACCAAATAAATCCAGTCAAGCATTCGCAATGCAAACCATGGTACACAACAACAATGTAAGGACTACCAGCACAAAACCAAAGGCACCCTGCATGTTTTGCAAGGATGAAGAACACCAGTTGTCAAAGTGCCCAAGCTTCTCAAATAAGCCCCATGAAGAGAAGCGCACATATATCAAGGAAAATAAACTGCTATGAATGCTTGAAGGCGGCCCATAATGTCAAAGATTGTCGCCATTGCCAGATTTGTGACATCTGCAAAGGAAGGCAACCAACTGCTATGCGCAATGAAAACCACAAGGCACGAGAAAGGTCTTCAACCCCTGTTAGCACCACTCCAAACGACGCTCCAGGCAACACTCCAAACGACACAGCTCCTGCCACTGCTCTAAACGTAACGAAGGTGGGTAATTCAAATAACACATCCATGATAGTTCCAGTATGGGTGTCCACGGTCCAGAATCCATTCAAAGAATAGTTAGCATACGCGCTATTAAACACACAAAGTGACATTTGTCAGTGAAGAGTTAAGCAACCAGTTACAAGCCGTCACTCACCCTGTTAAGTTAAAGTTAACTACCATGCTTGGTGTCAACTCTATTGTCAAGAGTCACAGAGTATCTGGCCTGTGTGTGAGAAGTTATAACTCAGACATTTGTATTGACCTTCCCCCCTCATTCACAAAGGACTCCCTTCCAATTTATTATGAAAATATACCTACTTGTGACGCAGCAAGGCAATGGCCACATCTTACTGAAATTTCTGACAAATTACCACCTCTCTTGAATTGTGACGTTGGATTCCTCATCGGATTCAACTGTCCTAGAAGTTTAGCTCTAAAACAAGTTCTCCTAGGAGAAGTCAATGAACTATATGCAATCCGCACAGATCTCGGGTGGAGTATTGTTGGTGGCACCACCACATCACCCAATGAAACTGAATCCAGTTTGTGCCACAGAGTTACTATAAAAGAACCTCAGTAACTCCCATGGATGTAATTAAAGTTCTAGAGTCAGATTTCAAGGACTGTAAAGCAAGTGACAAAACAGTTTCACAAGAGGATTTCACATTTCTGAACCAGCTAGAACAGGGGTGCTCATTAAGTCGATCGCGATCTACCGGTCGATCGCGGAGGTGGTACTGGTCGATCGCGGCGTGACATTAAAAATATATCATCCTAGCATCAATGCCGTCACTTGATTAATATACAAGGCAGCCATTCAGATGACAACTGAATGTTGCCATTCTGGTGACCAATCAAATCAAACAACGGCTCTAAGTGCAGCAGAATTTACGATGTCAGCCTATCATCCATCCCCGTTACTTGATTGACATACAGGACAACCAGTCAGATAACAACTGAACTTTGACCTTTAGGTCACCGCTCATGCGTAAACAACTACGCAAAGTGCTAAGCTAGTCGGCGAATTGTGTCAGATTTTAAGCCCTCGCTAAAGTTTATGGTCACTAAAATGAGTGAAGGAGCTGGACCAAGTAAAAAGGCATAAACATATCACTTCCATACGGAATGGGAGGTGGACTTTTTTTTCACAATGTCATTTTCGAAGTGCGTTTGCCTCATATGCCATTCTATCATCGCAGTACCAAAGAAGGGAAATGTGGAGCGGCATTTTCGGACTGTTCATGAAAGATACGAAAACGACTTCCCGCCGAAAAGCGAGCTAAGAAAGAGAAAGGTGAATGAACTAAAATCCCAGTTGACAAGACAGCAGTCATTTTTCACACAACATATTTCAAAAGCGAAGGCGGCCACCGAAGCATCGTTCCGGGTGTGTCACGCCATTGTTAAAAACAAGAAGTCCTTCCAAGACGGAGAGATGGTAAAAGAGGCATTCGTTGAAGCAGCTGACTCATTGTTCCGGGACTTTAAAAATAAGGCAGAGATATTATCTTCAATCAAAGCTCTGCAGTTGTCAAGACATACAGTTACACGTCGCTGTGATGCCATGGCCGAGGATTTAACCCAGCATATGTGGACGGACATCAGAAATTGTGAATTTTTCTCACTGCAGTTGGACGAATCTACGGATGTGAGTGACACAGCCCAGATGTGCGTTTTCATTCGCATGGTGTTAAGTGAAGATGTTGAGGTTGATTCACTCGCATCAAACATTGCATCACTGTTTCACATGAACTCTTCTGGAGTGGAAGATGAGATTTTGACTCTACAAACCGACATTGAACTGAAGTCGAGAGCTCATGGACAGTTCTGGAACTTAGTCACGGAGGAAAAGTACCCTAACATGAGGAAATGTGCTTTCTCTTTTACTGCATTATTCGGCTCCACTTATTTATGTGAGTCAGCCTTTTCTTACATGAAGATCATTAAGTCCAAATACCGTTCCACCATGACTGATGAACATTTGGAAGTGTGTTTGAGGCTGGCTATCAGCAGCTACTGTCCGGACTATGCATCCCTGGCTGATTCAATTCAGTGCAAGTCATCAAAGTAAACTCAGTTAATTTAAAAAATGTTAATAGTTAATTATGTGTGTTTTGCAATATTGGCTCATTTGGTTATGTAAGGTACATCAACATACATTGTACGTACAAATAATCCTTAATACATTTGAAAATAAATAGATGTTTTGCATTTTTGTAGTGGGTAGATCATTTTGACTCGGTCATTTTGAAAGTAGCTCGCATGCTGAAAAAGTGTGAGCACCCCTGAGCTAGAAGAAGGAATAAGGAAAAACG